>NW_018164478.1:4559875-4560781 GCF_001263595.1 Phalaenopsis equestris | reverse complement strand
GTGGTAAAATTTAGAGAGTGTTTTTTTGCCGATTTGAGGAATTTTTCTTAATCTGAGGTTTTCTTTGTGAGCTATTCGGAGAAAGTTCCGGGGTTGGATCTCCTTTTTCGTATATTGAAGGAGTTCGATTGGCTGACGATTCCTTTCTGGATTATCTTCCTTCATTCGTGGGATCTGGAAATCGTTTTGCTTATTATTTCTAAACTTACATTTTCTGAAAACACTTGGAGGTAAAGATTTCTTCTCCTTCCTTTTCTGGTTTGTGGAATATCTTATTTAAGATTTTTTTTATACGAATCTCAAGAAGATTGTCTCAGTGATCAAGAGTTTTGATGTTTTCGGTTTACACTATAAGTGGTTTCTTGAACATTGAACATAATTTCATTTCTCCTTTAAGAGGAAGAGAGATTGATTCAGTTGTAATGGTTTGTTATTACCTCTCTTTTAATCAAGAACGAATAGGGATGTTTGTATTAATTCAATTCCCACCATATATGAGTTTGCAGAAGCTTTAGTGTAGTAATGTGGATTATGTTTGCAGGGTATTATTCTTTCTAAGAGCATTACGGATTTTCAGTGAATTTTAAAAGAAAAAAAAAGGAGGAACAGACTGTGGTGTAATAATTTGAGTGGCTAGATTTTAGTTTGGGCTTTGAATATGTTCATGTTATAATAAGTATAATCCTCATATATATTCGTATTAGTGCTTTGGGTTTGTTCACCTTTTCTTTTACAGTGGCATATTTTCTGTGGATTTAGACTTTCTTTTCATATACCCTCCCTCATTCGATATTACAAATTAAAATCCCAATATTGCTTTGAAAATCGAGTCATTGGTGCTTACATTTAGTTGGTTGATTATCACATTTAACTGATGTAAAATTTATTTGCAATATTTTATATCTT
>NW_018164478.1:4551615-4559743 GCF_001263595.1 Phalaenopsis equestris | reverse complement strand
GTGAGGAATTTATGGCATTTATATTTTTGTTAGCATTTGAAAACTCTTATTAGCAATCATTCTTTTACCTGCTCACTTTCTTTAGACTCACTGTTAGTTATTTTAATAAATTATGCACTTTGAAAAAAAAAATTTATCTACTGGAGGCCGACCAACAACTGCTGCTTCTTTTATAATATGAATTGACTTGATTATTGGCTGGAATTATTTAAACCATACGAATTGAATTCCTTGTGATGGAACAAGTTAATAGTGATCTTTACCAAAATGTTAAAGTTGAATTGCCAAGAAACCCATACGTTGAAATCCTGGAGGAATGTTTATTTAATCCTTATAATATTGCTGGAATTGGCTTTCGCTTATATTAATTATGTGGATTTGAATTTGATAACACAAGAATGTAAGCATGTACCTTGTACATTCTTATACAAATTTTTTACAATCTTATGTTGAATATTATTCTCATACAATTTTTTCTGTGCGCCTTTGCGAGGTAAACCTGACCGCTGCAAGGCATTAGAGGAGCATGAAATTACCTTAGAGCAGACAAGACAGAGCAGACAAGACAGGACGAAATTACCTTAGAGCAGACAAGACAGGACGACATCAAGCTTTGCATCGGTGAGATCAATCCAAAACCACTTGGCTTTTATTTTAAAATTTTTTCTTAACTATATTGAAACAAATATAATATTGAAACATTTAAATTTACAAACTTTCAAACCCAAATCAACAATAATAAATACCAGTTCAAAACACATTGTAAAAGAACATGTTAAATATCTGTAATAAGTTATTTTAGATATGTTCTCTCTTCTCTCTCCCTTCTTCTCGAGACGAGACGACGAAGCCATCAAATGACGGTCAGCCTTCAGGCAGCAATCGGGGCGACAACAGAGAGACGGCAAAAGAAGCTTCGGCTGGATTTCGATAGTTTTAAATAACATATCTATAGGACGCTGAGGTCGTTCATCTGACACGACGTAAATCCTCATACACTATCTCTCAGGACTTTCTACGATTTTATATAGTACGATATAAGTCATTAAGCTTTTTAGGATTCTGAAGTCGTCGTTCGGTACGATATAAATCCTCACATTTCCTCAAGCAATTTACATATGAAATCATATGAAATGTAATTATATATGAAATGTAATTATAAGCCCCGAGTATCTAAATAATTTGCAAGACTAAAACATCAAATAATTTCTCTTCAAAGATGTAAAGCCAAACCATATGTTAATTCGAGATGTCACTGAATCTCCTTCAGTATCTTCGACATCTCCTACTCTTCACTCATTTGGATTCTGGAAATAACTATTCCTATTTGAACATATCCCATTTGACTTTTCCTATAAGCAATCGTGTAAACCTGAACGTTGAATTCTTGAAGACGAAACCTCTAATAATTATTGAGAGTTTTCGCAAATGATTCCTGTCATGTTTTCACTCCCGTCATTTGAGATGTAATTAACTATAAGGGTTTGCCTCTATAGGGAATTAAGAACTCTGATTAATATAAACCTCATCTAATCTGTGCATTAGATAGAAGAACTTGTAGATTATAAATTCGCAGACCAAAATAGAGTCATAAACTTTTAAGTTTAGATAGTTAAGCCTACTAATAAGTGATACGATCACCCTTCGAGATGATATATCATTTCTGGTATCGTGCTGAGCCATTTAAACTATTAGATATATGAAGTCTATCCGGTCTCAACATTTTTCCAAAAAAAAAAAAATACAATTTTTCACAAAATTAAAATTACATTATATATTATACTAAATTTAAATTTTAAAAAATCTTATTTTCAAAAAAAAAAGAAAAAATCTACAGTAAGACATAACATATTTCTGTACATATCCCACTACAAAATAAATATTAAAATAAAATTAGAAACAAATCTAATTTTTCAAAATTATGAAATAGATGACTAAAGATCATTTCATCCAAATAAACTGATTATTCATGTTCAAAATCTTCCCACAAACCTCAAAAAAAACACAAAAAAAAAAAAAAAAAAAAAAAAAAAAAACTTCATGACAAAACATTAACAAACTTCATAACAAGGCTAAATAACTTACAAAATAATAAAAATATTTGAAAAGTTCAATTAATGTAAAGCGACTGAATTACTCCTGATGAAATAGTTATCTAGTTTTTAGTTTTATTTTTATTCTTATTTATTTTTTAAGTCACAACGAGCCTTTAGGCAATATGAGAGTGGTAAACACAACTTCGTCTCTATTATGCTCAAATTACACTCCTAAATTTGATTATCACCAATATTAGCATAAATAAGGCCGAAATATTATTTGTATAAAATGTTTGAAAAAATGCAGCATCACCCTTTCCAATAACTACTAGTTAGAGTTTATCATTCTAATTTTGCTGGGCTTGGATAGTTTTGACAGGGTATAGAGCTAATTATTTTTCTTCTGTGTGTGTGTGTGTGTAATTTTGATGGGCCAATGATATTAGAATTGCCATTCTCTACTTATAACATTTTTTTACAATGAATTTTTCTTAGTAGCGATTTTCCACATTAGAGCCTTTTTTTCCCCCCTGAAAGTTTATATTTTAATATTATTCTTGCACAAGTACTCACAACGGCCATCTTATTTGACTTGCAAGAAATTAATGTATTTTAACTGAAAGATTCAACAATTCAATGCTGGGACATATTATCCTCCAAACCATACTTTCCAATAATGTTTTAATAAACACTGGATATGCATTCATAAATAAGTTTGTAATATGAACAATTCGGGCTAAGCTTGAGTGATACTTATGTCACTCATGCTACGAAATAAATGTTAAAATATTAGTTTAATCCGCATTGAATATATAATTTAATGATATGTTCAACAATGTCTAAGTTAAACAATATAGAATTTGATTATATCTAACCTTTGACTCATTTGATATTTCGCTGATATATGCTAGGGGGCTTATTTGCCTTCCTTATGTATAATCTAGGGGAGGTTCTTCGTTTATCTTAATGGGAGGGGCAAAAAAATTTATAGTCTAGTTTACATCTCATCGCTAGTTGAATGATTCAAAGAGATTTGTCTTTCATTACAGGATATAAAAAGTTAGGCTAGGATATCATCAATTGATCAGAAAAAAAATTCAAAATTATTCGTTTATTTTGAACAGCTATGATATAATTTTTAATTAATTATGGATAGTTAAATTTATCTTAAATAAATATAATAATTTTAGACTCAAGCTTTATGTGATGTAATATTGACCCTTTTTTTTATTTTAAATTACTAGTTGAAGGCCAGTTTTCATTTTATTTGGTGCAGTATCACATGCGTCCTAGCTGTTACTGAGTATCTGTCTTCTTTTCCTTTAACAGTAACAATTTAATATATATTTTCTATGTAATTTGCATACATACCACCCAAATCCTACGTATTTACATATCCAACACCTAAAGTTTGCTCTACATTTCTCCCCCTAACCCCCCAAAATGTTTTATGTCATATTAAAAGTATCACTAGTATAACATCTAAAAGACGAAATACAAATTTTCATGCATGAGTAAGGGGGCAAATATGCAAACTTAAAATTTAAGTGTTGGATATGTAAATTTATAATAATTGAGTGGCATGCATGTAAATCTTCCCATATATTATAATATCACTATAAGAATTAAAGGTCGCATGTTCCTATGTCAATTATTTATTAACAAATAAAAGCAATAGAATATCTTGACAATGAAGTCAATGCCACAAATATTGAATATTGCATATTTGCATATTGCAAACAAATACTGCTTTTTAAAGCCACTATTTCTTAATATATAATCATCTACCTTCCAAAACCACCCAACCAAAGCAATGGCTTCTCCCCACATCTCAGAGCTGTTTACATATCTAACCTTCTCTACCTTCTATCTTCTCTCCACAGCTCTCGCCCTTGTCTTCCTTTATGTTTTTGGATCATTTCTCTCCTTTATCATCTTCTACCTCCAGGAATCCATTCACAGCTCTCACCGCCCTCCAGTCGCCGGCACCGTATTCCACCAGCTCCTAAATTTCAGCAACCTTTTCGATTACTTAACCAACCTTTCCATAAAACACAAGACCTTCAGGCTGGTGAAGCCCTCCCATAGCGACATATACACTACTGATCCTGCCAATATAGAGTACTTCCTGAAGACTAACTTCTCTAACTACAACAAGGTCTGTGCAACTGTATCTATCTCCAACATATTATGGAATCAAAGATTAATTAAATTATTTTATGCAGGGTAGAGTTAATTATGATATCATGAAGGACTTGTTCGGTGATGGAATCTTTGCAGTGGATGGTGAAAAGTGGAAGCATCAGAGAAAGCTTGCAAGCTATGAGTTTTCAACCAAAGTTCTTAGAGACTTCAGCACTGCGGTATTTCGGACGAAAGCTGCGAAGCTGGCAAAGAAGATTGCAGAGGTTGCGGGATCTGCAACTGGTGTAGATATGCAGGTTTTGTGATGGAAAATATGGATGATAGTAGAGTAGTTGATTATGTGTTTTATTAGTTTCCTTGTTTCTTTCGTTAATTGATATGAGTTGGTGTGGGACAGAATAAGAGGCTTACTTGCATAAGGCTGGTCTTTAAAATTAAGAATGTTCTTTCTCTTGCATATGACTCTGTTTATAGCCTAAGGGAAGCAAATCATTCATACAAAGCATTTTATTATGATAACAGAACAATTTCTAAACTAGGAGTTCATCTCTCTCCTGTCTCCGCTAAATTAAGTAAAAGTCTACCTCACCTCCTTACAGCTCATTCTCTCTCTCCCCTGCCTTGCATAGGCTGCCAAATCGAGTAACTCCACCTCACCTTCTTATAGTTGTTCAGTCCCGTCAACTCTCTCTGTCCCCCCACACATGCAATCAAGCCTCTGCACCACTCTCCACAGGTCAAAACCTGCTGTTGTCCCTGCTTCAACGCTTGACACCTTGTGCAGTACATCATTATCACCAATGTTCTTGAGGGTGTAAACAAAGCTGCAAGCTCATGCAATAACACGTGCCTATAGTCTCCATGCTCGTATTTGCATATAGCCTCCACCTGCGTGCCCTCTTTGATTCTACATCTACCTTAGTCGGTGTTTGGCTGCAACCTCTGGTTTTACGTATATAAGATTTATAAAATCTAATAAATCCGAATTTAACAAACCTTGTGCAACAGAGATGGAGCTTGCAAGCGATGTAGTAAATTCCTTAAATCCACCCCACAATTAGATTTAGTAAATCCGGATTCATGTTGTTAAAGAAACAGAACGAGAGAAATTTTGTTGTAACGGAACGTTGGATTTAGTTTTCATTTTTTTATGTTTGACTGGTTTTACCTTAAATTCATGCCAAAATCCTTTTAAGATTATGCTAACAAACACCCTCTTAGACTTTTAATTGCACCTTTTAATGATGGCTCCGATGGTAAAGTATGATGGTAAACATATGAAAAATGATGCCCCAATTTTGAACCCCAATTTTGAAGCCATGTATTAACTTCCAAATGATCCTTCTGCCACACCTACTGGCAACCTTGATATTAGTTTTGTGATTTAATATGATTGACAACACCACACAAATTGAACCAAAATTGCTTCAACTATCGTCAACGTTGTTCAAGAAATGTCCACTTGCAAAATGAAATAAGCCAATTGTTGATGTATCTATCAATCACTCTGAAATAGAAACTAATCAAAAGCAACACAAAGAACCAAATCCTGACTTAAAAAAATACAGCAGAAGAAAACAAAAATGTAAACAAGAACACCAAGGATTACGTGGTTCGGTCAATTTGACCTACCTCCTCAGGAAGGAAATAAACACAAATTTACTAAGGCAATCAACAAGGTTACACAGCCTAATCACCGAGAGATGAGCTCTCTTGCCATACTCTCTCTCTCATCAACCCGATACAAGATTCCTAAGATCTTCTCTAAGTTTCATAAAGCCTCTACTTACCTCACTCTAACAAACTGTTTTCATTCGCCTTGAACACTCTCAACATGCATCCCTCGTTATTTATAACTAATGAGCCTTCCCTAAGTAGACTTGTTCACCAATCAGAAGCCTTATTTCCTTCTTTAACAACAGTTGACATTGCCTTAGTCTAATAATTGTGAATCATCACAACAATTTTTCACCTTGACTCCCAATTACAAAACTACATAATAATAATTCCCTCCTCCCGGCCACAAAAGGCTATTAAACCTTAGTAGAGTTCATTAAGTCCAGACAATGTCAGAACTTAGTTGAAGATAATACCTTAGTGAGCATGTCAGCTGGATTCTCTTCAGTGGGTATCTTCTCCACTATTATCGAGCTCTTAGCAACATCTCTCACAAAATGAAGCTTCACGTCTATATGCTTAGACCTCTCTTGAAAAACTTGGTTTCTCGTCAAGTGAATTGTACTTTGGTTATCACAAACCACAGTTACAACATTCTGATGTATGCCAAGCTCTTTTATCATGCCCTTTAGCCACAAAGCCTCTTTAATTGCTTCTGTCACATTGCAATGTATTCAGCCTCTATTGTTGAAAGAGCTGCAACTGATCGGAGATTGGACTTCCAGCAGATTGCAGTACCAAAAACTGTGAAAATGAATCAAGCCAATGACTTACTAGTGGCAACACTCCCTGCATAATCAGAGTCGTCATAGCCAACCACCTTCTCCCTTTCATCCTCTTGCTTCTTAAACAGCAATTCCAACTCAGAAGTACCCCTTAAGTATCTCAGAGTCCATTTCAAAGCTTCCCAGTGAGCTTGTCCTGGATTTGCCATGAATCTGCTCATGATGCTGACAACATAAGCCAAGTCTGGTCTGTTGCAAACCATTCCATACATAATAGTACCAACCCTACTGGCATAAGGGACACTCTCCATATATCTTTTCACATCTTCACTCTCAGGTGCTTGAGAGTTTGACAATCTAAATTGTTGACCAATTGGTGTTGTAACCGGCTTAGCCTTATGCATAAACAACCTTACTAAAACTTTTTGAATATAAGACTTCTGAGACGAGACCAAGCTGCTCTTCTTTTTGTCTATAGTGATCTCCATCCCTAAGATCTTTGTTGCAGGTCCCAAGTCATTGTCAAATTCTGAGTTGAGCATATCTTTAATCTTTTGGATTTCTTCCTTGCTTTTGCTAGCTACCAGCATATCATCCAAATATAGGAGCAGGTAAGTACTTATATCACCATGTTGCTTCTTCATGTACGCACAACTATCGTAGTTGCTTCTAACAAAACCAATCCTCAACACAAACTCATCAAATCTTTTATACCATTGTCTTTGGCTTTGTTTAAGTCCATATAATGATTTCCTTAGCAAGCAGACTGTCCCTGATTTCAAGCGTACAATACCCTTCTAGTTGGGCCATATAGATGGTTTCTTCCAACACTCCATATAAGAATGCAGTTTTAACATCTAGCTACTCCAGTTCCAAGTTAAATTGGGCCACTAGTGCTAAAACCAACCTGATAGAGCAATGTTTTACCGCAGGTGAAAAAATTTCATTGAAATCAATTCCTTCAAGTTGTGAGAATCTCTTTGCAACTAACCTGGCTTTATACCTGGACTTTCAATACTTCATATATCATCCTTGAATAACCACTTACAGCGAACTACTCATTGGTTCTTTGGTCTGTCCACAAGCTCCCAAGTTTTGTTTCTCATTAGAGAAGCTATTTCTTCATCCATTGCATCAACCACTTGTGTCTCTCCTTACTCTTAGAGCTTCCTTGTAATTGTTTGGTTCAGCTTCTTCTATCTCTTATGCAATACTCAAAGCGTAGGAGATCAAGTTTGCATGGCCATATCTTTCTGGTGGTCTGATGGTTCTTCTTTGTTTGTCTCTCACAAGATTGTAGTTATCCAATCTGGTTTCTGGTTCAGTTTCTTGCTAGCCTTCTACCTCTTCACCTTGATTTTGCACTCGGGTCCTTTGGTCAGCCACTGATTGTTGTTGTTGCAGCTCCACCTCAATTTGAACACCCTTCTTTGTAATTGTGTTCTTGTCGGCAGCTAAAAAGTTTGGGGAGGTGGTGGTTGCCCGTAAGAAGCTGTCGGTCGCTGGAAGTGAAATCTCGTCGCCCGCTTCAGAAGGACGTTTATA
>NW_018164478.1:4494975-4551010 GCF_001263595.1 Phalaenopsis equestris | reverse complement strand
ATCCTGCCAATTTTATTTAATTAGGGCTTATATTTGCGTCACATTGTCACACAAATCGCCTAGAAGATATGAGGGTTTACGTCGTATCGGACGACAACCTCGGAACCTAGAACGAGTTAGGGCTTAAATCGTACAACAGAGCTATACGAATGCCTAAAGAAAAGGTGGAGGATTTATGTTGCGCTAGTCAAACAACCTCGAAATCCTATGGATTGTTGTTTAATTTCTAGGAAAAGGAATAGTTTTGCTAGGGAATACATGTTTTGCTGTTGAATATGGTCGTGCTGCCCACTGCGCTAGCTCCAAGCTCTCCGACATGACGAGTTTAAGTTTTCTAGGGTGTCCAATTATAGTGTCAAATCAAACGGCCTTATGGTTGTAGTCCTCTAAACATCCTATATAGAAAAGAAACATGCTTGAAGCTATATAATATAAAGTGTGCAATGCAGGAACAAAACAATAGAATGCACGTGAAACAGTAGTAGGCAAAAAAAAAACAGGGGGGCAGTATAACGTGCTATACATGAAGAATAGTAGCAAGTAGAAACATGACAAGTGTAACATGCTTTACAGTACAGTAGCAGGTAGAAACAGGAAAATTATAACATGCTATACAGGAAGAACAACAGCAGGTAGAAGCAGAAATGACATAATCATGTTGTACAAGAAGAACAGTAGCAGGTAGAAACTGGACAAGTATAACATACTGTACAGTACGGTAGCAGGTAGAAACAGCAAAATTAAGTGCTGTAAAATGTAAAGCAAATCTGTACGTCCGTGAGATCCGTTGTTCCTTAAGTATAGCAAACCTAAATGCATCTCAAAAGCAAGATCCGGAAGAAACGTCATCCAAGAAATCCGAGGAAAAAAATGGAAAACTCGAGAAAATCAATGAGGAGAGACTCAAGTAAAAGAAAATCCTCAAAAATCCTAGAGTAATCCCGAAAGAAAGGAAGAGTAACACGAGTGCCCTGTCCCAAAGCTTCGATAAAACAAAACAAAGAAAAGTTCGGATGAGGGGGACCACAAGCACTCGTATGGGGCTAGGCTCAGCTATGTATTTATACTCGAGGGTCCACGAAGGCCACTCGGTCCGAATGGAGAGGCCCCGCCACTCGTCTAGAAGTGTGTCTTGAACCTCACTTAGAGGGTTATTTCTCAGCCTAAACAAGTATTCGTCAGGTGGACAACCAGCTTTAAAATACGTTTTATGTTTTGAACATGCAAAGAAGAGTTATCAATTTTTGTTTCTTAGAAAAGTATGTTTTTGTTTGAAAATAGTTTATCAAAACTTTTTTTTTTTTAGAAATTCTTGAATGATACCATATCCTATTGTTCATCAAATGTCTGGATCTTGATGTTATAGGATAGGGCATCTTTCTGCTCTATCTTCGGTGTGCCTTTATCATCAACACCGTACGCCCCAAAACAACTACTTGCGACCTTGCTTGATGGTTTCACGTATAACAAAAGGCTATACGTGGACACTTATGCGTCTGACATAAGCATCGAAAAACCGAACCAATAAGCAAGGAAAGAAAAGAACAAAAATGGGGTGAGAGAGAAGAGACACCAATCCATCTAAAACACCGAAAAGGAGATTGGATCAGTTCTCAAAACTCGTATCGAAAAGACCTGGAAAAGTAGAGTCCAAGGTCTTTCCTAACAAACATAAAGGGGCACCTCGCGCTAATTTTTCCAAACCCCAAAGACATAAGATTGATCAAGTCCACCAAATGTTTTCCCAAAGCGAGGTTTGAAATCTCCCAAACTTCAAAAGAGAGTGACCTCGGGGAAACCACCATTAATATTTCTAAACTCATGCCGAAATCAAAATTCCCCCAACTTTCAGATTAATAAATAGCCTCATATATCAAATAAGCATGAAATTTTCTCACAAAACCAAATAAATGCTCACGGCTAGGGATCACTACAAAGAGATGAACAGCAGGTAGGACTCACGACCAAGGTAAACCCGAGGCACAGAAAGGGAGGAAACTCACAGCTGAGGCAAACCCAATGAACAAGTGAGGCTCAGGGCTGGGGCAAACCCAAATCAATTCTCTACAAGTTTTGATACACATAGGAGAGTACAAAACATCACCAATCTCTCAAAGTAACAAGTTTGATCCATCTACAATCATCCAAATGATGCAAACTCAACAAGAGGGGATAAATTAAACTCAAGAAATTCCAATGGGTCTCACGGGTAGGAGTAGGAACCAAAGCCAGCAAAATCACCTCCAAACCCTCTCTCGGGTAAAGGCCAAACAAAGCAAACCAAGCCCCCAACTTAAGCCAAACCGAGCCCAGCAAGGCAAAAACAAGACCCAAACATTGATACAAATCCAGGTTTTAATAGAAATTAAAATCCCAACCACTTTTAAACAAATCGAAAGTCAGTAAGAGCACAAAATGAGCTTCTTAAAGCTAGCAAAGAGAACTTCAACACCTCAACAAAAGGTCAACGTCTCATGCTCCTGCAATGAAGGTCGAATGCCCACACAGCTCCAAAACCGAGCCATTACAAGCCAAAACCGAGCCCAACAATATTAAGTTCTAAACTTCCATAAAACATTAAAGATTCAACCATTTCAAACCCGAAACCGTGACTCCAAATCAAGCCAAAAACCGAGCCCAGCAGGGACTAAAACCGAGCCATACGACATTAAAGATCTAGCCATTTCAAGCCCAAGGAACAACCTGCATGTCTAAACATCCCAAGCATGAAATTATTCCAACAAATATTTGAACAGGGGAGGAACTTCACGAGGAGCTAAACCAAGACCTCAAAACAAGCTACAACACTTTTCAAATTAAATAAATTTTCTCATAACATATATTTCAAGCCAGGGAAAGCCACAAGAAGCCAAAATCGAGCCCCCAAACATGCATAAAACTGTGAAATGAACTCCTAGCATTCATGAAAGGCCAAATAACCTCTCCAACATTTCATGCTAAGAAAGAACCAGGCATAAGATGCCAAAGCCAAAACCCCAACATGCTTGTAAGATGAGCAAAAATCATTTCAAAGTCATGTCTTAACTCCCTAAATGTTTCCAACATAAACATGCCACAAAAATCACAAATATGCCATAGCCTCTCTAGTTTAAGCAAGTAATCAAGTTTAGCTCTTAGGACATGCCCACATTTTCATTTTTTAAATGCACCTGAAGTGTATCTCAACAATATATCAAAGTAAAATGAACTAGCATGCTGTATTATCCAACAGAGTTATACTCAAAGGCTCGGCAGAGGGAAAACCGAAAGGTACGAGGCACTGAGAAAAAGGGGGGGAAGAAGAGTACCTCCTTTGATACCAATGCAAAGCACTGCAACACAAGAAACTACCTCAAGGAAATGCTCTTACAGAAATTCCCTTTTCAATCTCCTCACAGCCAAAATCTCTACTCCCCTCTCTTGCAAACTTTTCTTCAACAACCCAAAAAAACAAAAGAAAACTATCTTTATAGGCAGAGAAGAGAGGGGAAGAAAAAGGAGATCACACCATCGACCCACGACACTCGAATCGGGCCAAAGACAAAAGGACGCGCTCCCTGCTCACAGAAGGCGAAGACACCGAAGCCGAGGCAACCGAAACATCTCGGACCGAGCGGCCAGCCCAGTAGCAGCGAGGGAAGCATCAGGAAGAAGAGAAAATTTTGTCGTTCAAGTGTACCAGGGAACAAGCTTCCCAGAGTCAAACTACCAAGACAAGGAAAACCACAGCCTAGGGAGACTGACACGGCTTCGGGAAGGAAGGCCGAGGGCCGAAGGATGTCAGGCAAGGACGAACGAGGTCAACTTTCTCTCGCGTGGAGGAGGAGGAGCTCGGTCGGCTCGAGACCGAGAAAGGGAAAGACCAGACTCGCGAACAAGAGAGGGAAGGGAGGTAGAGCTCGGGTGCGTGCGTTTAGGGATTTAGTGTTTAAAGAGGAAAGGGGGAAAAAAGGTTTTATATAAATTAATATATATATAAAACTATATTAAATTATATGTGATTTATTCGCGCGCGGCGTCGTAACAAAATGGGTGTCCTTCCTAGGCAAAATCGACGTTCCGGACGTGCCGGTGCAGTCCGTTTTGTCATCCGGGGTTGCTCGGACGACGTCGTCGACGATCGGGTCAAAAACGCGTCAAAATTCAAATTTTACCAAATTTCGACCCGCGATCGATCGTTTCAAAAGGTTTATTCGAGTCTTCGACGGGTAACAGTGCAAGCGATGCGAATTGTGGCGATCGAACGTGTCGACTCTCCGAATTGTGAAGTTTTGTGCGCGCGGGAGTGCGAATTGTGCAGAAGATCACCCTAAGGCTCAAAAGGTCTTATAGGAATCTCTTTTGGGTTTTCTCATGTTGGTTTTACCCTTCTAAGTGCTAGAAGTCGATACCACACACGCCAAACTCCAAAAGGGGACAGAAGTAGGTTGAACTTTTAAAATGAGGCGGGTCCCATTTCTAAGGTGCTAAGATAGTCGAAAGGAGATCCCTAAGGCTAGATCCTAAACCCTAAGAGGAAGACTCAACAGTTCTTAGTATCATAACTTTGCAGGTTCGCCATTTTCGACTCATCAAATACCACGTCACTACTAATGATACATTTCTGTTGGCCAGCCTCCAGACACCACAGTTTATAACCCTTGGTTCTGGGTGGATAGCCAATGAAAATACACCTCAAAGCTCTTGACTCCAGTTTATCTTGTCTAATGTGAGCATATGCCAAGCATCCAAAAACTTTAAGATTGATGTAGTTACCTGGCTTTCCGTACCACATCTCCAAATGAGTCTTCATTCCAATAGCTGTTGATAGGCACTTGTTAATAAGATAACAGACAGTTGACACAGCTTCACCCCAAAAGGTTTTGGGTAGATTAGCATTCAACATCATGTTTTCTAAATGTTCATCATTTCAGCTAATCCATTCTGTTGAGGTGTATTTCAAACTGTCTTGTGCCTTGTAAAACTATTTTTTCTGTAAAACTCATTAAACTTCTCAGAAGAATATACCAAGCCATTGTCAGTTCTCAAATGCTTCAATTTTATTTCCATCTTGTTTCAGTAAGAATTAACCAGTCCTTGAACCGTTCAAAAGCTTCATCTTTAGTTTTTAGAATAAAAACCCACACTCTCCTAGTGTAATCATCTATGACAGATAAAAAATACATCCTACCTCCATGTGATTGAGTTCTAGCAGGACCCCATAGATCACTGTGTACATAATCTAATGGTTTCTTTGTTGTGTGAGTTCCAGTAGAGAACTTTACTCTGGTTGCCTTCCCTAACACACATTGTTCACAAAATTCCAGTTTACAAACTTGGTCACCACCTAACAGTTTTTGTTTAGATAATTCTTGTAGGCCCCTTTCACTTACGCGCCCCAACCTTATGTGCCAAAGTCTAGTTTTATCAATTTCAGATTGAACAACATTAGAGAAGTTACCAATCACAGTTCTTCCGATTAGTGAATATAGACCATTATTTCTAACTCCTTTCATGGCAATAAAAGAGTCTTTAGTTACTCTAATACAACCATTTTTCAGCCTTAAAAGAATAGTCACTTGATTCCAACATAAAAAAATCAAATCCCTTTTGAGTTCTAGTATGTACTTGACATTTTGCAATATTCATTCATCTCCATCAAATATCATTTTCCTGATTGTCCCACTGTCAATAATCCCGCAAGCTCAGTTGTCACCAAGTAGTATTGATCCACTATTGACCAATTGTAGTTTCTCAAACTAATCTTTATGATGACACATATGGAAAAAGCCGCCTGAATAAAAAATTCACTACTTGCTTGATTTAGACTCAGTAATTACCAAAACATCAGCTGAATCATAGTCATCAGATGCTACACTTGTTTCTCCTGATTCTTTTAGATTTTTTTGATATTTTTTCTTTCTGTCAGGACAGTTGTTCTTGAAGTGACATTCCAATGGTAACATTTGAAAGGTTCCTTTGATAACTGATTTTCACTTTTCTTTCATTTTCTTGATCTTGATCTGCTCTGATTTTTTCTTGAGTCTCTTCTGTCTGATCTTCCTCTGACAGTAAGACCATCTCCACTACTCTCCTCATTTATATCATGTTGCTTTTGAAATTCTTTAGCTCTGATCAGCGATTGAACTTCTTCCAGCGAAATTGTCTGCACTTTTCATAAGCCTTGCATCTTTGAAATGCCCATAACTCTCAGAGTTTAGCAACAATAAAGACTTATCCTTGTCATCCATCTCGACTTCGATGTTTTCAAGATCATCTATGATCTTATTAAACTCATCAATCTGCTTTGAGATTGATTTTCCTTCATGCATCTTGAAAGAATACAAACGTTGCTTCAAGAAGAGTTTGTTGGTCATGGATTTTGTCATGTAGAGCAGCTCAAGTTTAGCCCAAAGTGCCTGAGTCATTGTCTCCCTTGACGCTTCCCTCAAAACTTTTTCACCCAGAGTCAGAATTATCATACTATGAGCTTTATCAAAGATACTGTTCTCATCTTTCTCGGACATCTCAGCAGTCAACGCAGTTAGTCCTTGCAGTGCTTCCACAATGCCCTGTTGCACAAGCAGGGTTGTCATCTTAACTCTCCACAAGCCAAAGTCATCATTTCCTTTGAATTTTTCGATGTTGAACTTGACAGATCCCATCGTCGTTGTTTGGTTTCCCAAAGACGATGCCACTTGTTGATGTATCTACCAATCACTCTGCAATAGAAACTAACCAAGAGCAACACAAAGAAACAAATGCTAGCTTAAAATAACACAAAACAAGAAAACAAGAATATAACCAAGAACACCAAGGATTACGTGGTTCGATCAATTTGACCTACATCCACAGAAAGAGAATAAACACCAATTTACTAAGGCAATCAACAATGTTACACATCTTTATCACTGAGAGAGGAGCTCTCTTGTCATACTCTCTCTCTCTCATCAACCCGATAAAAGATTCTCAAGATCCTCACCCTAGTTTCATAAAACCTCTCCTTACCTCACTCTAACAAATGTTTTCATTTCACTTGAACGCTCTCAACATGAATCCCTAATTATTTATAACTAATGAGCCTTCCCCCAGTAGAGCAGTTCACCAATCAGAAGTCTTCTTTCATTCTTTAACAACAATTGATAGATTTACAGTTATATCATTGACTTAGTCTAATAATTGTGAGACATCACAACACCAATTCAATCGATACGTCAAACTTATCTAAAATAGACGACCGCATTACATCAGTCCCCGAACATATATGAAATACGAAGAAACCTAGGCAGAAGGTCGATGATATGAATTGAGATACGAGTCATAATAAACATAAAATAATTTTTTATTTAAAATATCATGTAAAAAAAATATTTGACAAAATTGAATGCAGATAGAACTTACATGAGATTTATAAAGGACTCGATGGCTCATTAATTACTATAAGCAAAGAAAAAATATTTTGTCCAGACGTACGGTCAACCACCAGCGGCCACGTCGCTCGCTTATGATCTGTATGGCGACGTGGCGCCGGTGATTGACCATCCAGACGTGCGGTGTCCGGAAGAAATTTTTTCTCATAAGCAAGGACTATGGTAAACATTCATATATTTATAATTAATATCAAGTAATTAGAAGAAAGACTATTAATGCGTTCTTGAATTGTTTATACTTTCTATTAAATCAAACTAAAAGCAATTGAAATTTACACAAATCCTAGAAAAGACGCAATAGTTCATTTGATAAGAGAGAGAGTCAAGCCTTATTGAAAGTTTAAGTATTCAATAATTTATCGACATCATAGATTTGAATGCACAATAAGAACCTAAGATATCATATCGTCACCAGATCTACCACGATAGCATAAAACATTATTTAAAGATTCAAAGCTAAGTTTTGTGCATGATATAATGGTAAACAATTCACACAAAATAGTAAGAGTAGTTTTAAGTCATGTCCATATTTTATGAAATAATTAGTAATTCAAATATTGGTTTAAAAAGACATGCACGTGCTTTAAAAAATGTGTCAACTTCTTTCGTACAAATTTATGAAATTTAAAAGTCTGCATGGGTTCCAACAATTATATTAAATATTTAATTCTTAATTGTGAGAATGGTGCATGGAATGTGATAAAATTAAAACTAATCAACCCATATGTGCTCCAATAATTATGCTAAAACGCTTGAACATAAGGAGAAAAAATATTGTGCTATTCAAATTGATCTTACTTATAAAAATATGTAAATTTTTCAAAAGTCTATTCTTATAAAGAATTCTATTTTATAATCAAGTCCAATATAATCAAATGACATACTCTCAAACAAACAACCTTATTTATAGGATATGTGGTTTGTATGTCTCAAATGATCAGTCTAATCCTCTTCCATGTTCGATTTGCAGTTGATGGGGATGATAATTTTAAAGATATCAGAGTCTCAAATTTCAAATAAATCGCAAAAAAAGAGAGTTACAAATATCAATCCCAATGATGGACCCGCCGACTGAAAATCTTAACAAAAAAAGTGAACTCTTAAATCAAATTTTAAATCAAATTCATAAAATAATAAACAAAAACATTCAAATCAAACTCTTTATCTAAAGCTTAAAACAAACTTCATCCACTGTCCACAATAGTTTGTCGAGAATGCAAATTTATGATTAATGTTAGCTCACAAAAAGTAAATTTCACAAAAAGTGAATGCCACATCTAGTGTATCAATATGTTCACACTCAAATTAAATTTACACCATTAAAGAAGAGAATCAAGCCCTCTGACAAAATGTTATCATTAAATTACGGTTATGATTGTAGCATGTATGTTCCCTAACAGTTTCTTATCATTTGTAGGGCTGTCAATTTAGCTCGTTGTTCGTGAACAGCTCGTCTTCGGCTCGTTAAGCAGCTCGTGTTCGGCTCGTTCGTTAAGTCTAACGAGCCGAACCGACCACGAACAATTTTTTAAGCTCGAAATGTAAACGAGCCGAACACGAACTCGAAATGGCTCGATAAAAAAATATATATATATAATTTTTTATATAACAATATATTACATATATTATTTATATAATAATATATTATATATATTTATGTCTAAATTTAAATCATAACGCCTCATGTAGCAATGTGGTTAGTGTCTTCTTTTGTATAGATTTGATCCAGGTTCGAATCCCACACATTACATCTATTTTTCTCAATTTTAGATTAACGAGCCAATTTCGAGCCGAACACGAGCCGAACACGAACACAAATATTTAAATCGAGCCGAACACGAACACACTGTTCACGAGCCGATTTCGAACACGAGCCGATTTCGAACACGAGCTATTTCGAACGAGCCGAACACGAGCCAAGCCTGAGCTCGCTCAAGCTCGGCTCGTTTACAGCCCTAATCATTTGATTTGTGAATCGTAAGGGCACATTTAGTAGACATAAATCCCTAATCACAAAGTTATTGGGTCTACAATGATTGACATTTTTCTAACTTGAGAGGGAGTGTTGAGAAAAATATACAAGATCCTAGGAGTAACTGATTTTGTGCTTACTGATATAAGATAAAATAGGAAATTAGTTGCACTTAGTTGCACGGGGTTGATCTTTAGGATCATGAATGTTCTATATTTTAAATATAACTCCATTTACGGCATGATGGAAGTAAACAATTCATAGAAACCATTTTATTAAGATGATTTATGTTATCAGCTAGAGTTTATGACTCTGAATTATTCACAAATTGGAACATATTTTCTACCTTTGGCAGGATCTCCTAATGAAATCAACTATGGATTCCATTTTTAAGGTTGGATTTGGTGTTGAGCTTGAAACTCTTTCAGGGACAGATGATTTAGGGGCTGCTTTCTCAAAGGCCTTTGATGAATCAAACTATATGGTTTTCAGGCGGTATGTTGATATATTCTGGAGAGCAAAGAGGAATTTCAACATCGGCTTAGAGGGCCAGCTTAAGAAGAACCTGAAGGTGATTGATGAGTTTGTTTTTCAACTCATACAGCACAAGAGGGAACAGATGGAAAGCAATGTTAAAGATGTAAGAATTCCTCAACTTCTCAGCTTATGTTATAAATCAGATTTGGGTGAAAACTGAATAGAGTTCTTTTTCAGAAAATGAAAGAGGATATACTTTCGAGATTCGTGTTGGCAAGTCAGAAAGATACGACAATGAATGATAAATATTTGAGGGATATCATCCTCAATTTCTTGATTGCAGGGAAGGATACATCTGCAAATACGCTTTCATGGTTCTTCTACATGCTGTGCAAGAATCCATTGGTACAGGAGAAAATTGTAGCTGAAATCAAAGAGGTCATTGAATTTGAAAATGGTGGTTCAATTGATGGGTTTGTGAATAGATTAACAGAAGAAGTCTTGGACAGAATGCAGTATCTCCATGCTGCATTAGCTGAGACTCTTCGTCTTTTTCCTGCTGTTCCAGTGGTATTGTTAACATTTTTTGCTTGCATTCCTTTTTTAATGCTCGATTTATTTTTGAGTTTAAATAATCCCCCAAAATTCAAATTAACAGGAAGTTCGAATATTCAACAAGTTTAAATGATAATAGCACCATTAATCATAGTAAAACAATTTGAGATAAACAAAGGGCGATAACTTGTCCCGTGAAGAAATAGAAATTGAGGCCGTATAATACTATGAGTGGCTCTTCCTCATTCCATGAAAAATATGAGTCGATGAATATCCATGACTACATTTGGGGCTCAATTTGAGCCCTCCCTATTCCATTGTTTGACTTGATTTAAGAAGTTTCTAGCTCAGGCTCAAAGTGTCAATCGGGTTATGATACCGATTCTGTTAAGAATTAAATTAATGATATGTCCTTTCAAGTCTTAAGTGAAATTATAAAAAACTAGAATTCGGAGAATTGATTTTGTTCAATTGTTTAAATATATCGTTTGGTGACAGGATGGAAAACTTGCAGAAGAGGATGATGAATTACCAGATGGTTTTAAGGTGAAAAAGGGGGATGGAGTAACCTATATCTCCTATGCAATGGGAAGGATGACGTATCTTTGGGGTGAAGATGCTGAGGACTTTCGGCCCGAGCGATGGCTTAAAAATGGAACTTTTCAGCCTGAGAGCTCTTTCAAATTTGTCTCCTTCAATGTGAGGCTTCAGTTCTGTTCAATTTTCTTTTATAGAATATTTTTAATTTCTATTGATAAGATAATTAAAAAAATTACCAGTTTATATATGCACTTTCCAATGTAGGATGGTTAAGTGTTTAAGGTCTATAATGCAATCTAAGATAATATATAAAGTAAAAATACAAAAATATCACAGTTTACAGGTTACTATTTCATCATTTAGCAAGTACACATCACCGTTAATGTAAGGATGAATATACACTTTACTCATCCCAACAATCGCCGAAATATGAAATTCTTTGACAAGAAAACAATGCCAATGTATCATTTCAGCAACTAATCAAGTTCACACATCAAAAGGAAAACACGGCACATATTAAATTATACATGCAAAGTCAGTGGTTAATCATCTTGAGAGATAAAAAGTGATGTAGCAATCACCAGAAAGGGCAAAACAACGCTCACGCTAGGCCAAATAATCTGCCTCCAGGAAATAGTCATTACAACCACAAGAGAGGAAGATTGAATTTTATTTCAATATTCATTGCTCGATCAATTTTGCAGGTGTTGGGCCTATTTATATAGTCTTGACCTATTTATATAGTCTTGAAAGACAAAAAAAAAAAAGTCTTGCCAAAATAAAAAGTGGCAGAGGACTTGAGAGTAGGGATGTAAAGAAGTTAAAACAAGCACGAGTCATAGCTAACTCACGTTTGGCTAACCTACCCAATGGTAGACTCAAAGTCAAATTCAGCTCATACAACAAGCTTGTGCTTGAGCCTGCTTGGCTTGCTAGAACAACAATAGGCTTGAGCTCGAGAACCCCAAATCCCAAAAAACTCAAATCAGGAATTCACTAACATCAATGGGAGCTTGTTGGAAGAGGCATCAATGGGTTTAGAGGGGAAGTCACAATGGGAGCTCCAATGTAATATTTTAACACAAATATATATTCCTATAGAAATTCAAATCAATTTGGCATGCTTATGCCCTAGCATCTTTTGTCAACTTGTAACAAAAATTATGTTGAGTTTGGATTTAAAATTTTTGGCACATCAAATGTGGAGCAACCAAATATGTGGAAAATTTTTTGGGGGAATAAGTTGTGGTAACAAAGGGATTGGACGGACCGCGATAAACACTCATGTTTTTGGGTAGATTTTATTAGGTTTTTTTACACAAGCCTATATATATGATATTTATAATAGAGTTTCAAATGTGAAGAGAGTCGAACACCGGATCTTAAGTGCTTCATTTTGTAATCTTTTTGAGAGTAGTGAATTATCTTCCTCCTTGTCTGTGATTTTTTCCCATATTTGTTTTTTCACGTAAATCATTGCACAATAATTTCATAATATAATTTAATTATAAGTATAATCCTTGGGCAAAATATAATGTCTATTATATTGAAATGATTGTTCAACAAGACGGTCTATGAGTCCGTTTGGGGAGGAGGTGATGTGGCGGTGTTTCACCTCACCGCAGTTTTATTTGTTTGGGTAAATTGCATTTTGACAGCTTTTTCAAAAGGTACAGCTAAAATCTGCATTTTCCCACCGGTCCTAGCTAGGTGAGGTTCAGCTTTCTAGCTGTGGTATGGCTGTTAAAAAAAAATATAATTATCACCGCAACTTTTTGAACATCAGATTATTTTTCAGCTATTTCATAACTATTTTTTAATAAGCTGTGACTACCCCAAAAGACCCTTTATCGTAAAAAATAAATATATGTATATTTTAAATCATTGTTGTCTAACAAGACGAAGGTTTAAATTTGAGCAACTAGGTATTGAGGTGTTTTTAGTTGGCAGACAAGAATGAGGCGTAAGCCTTACAGTCAATAAGTTGCACGAAGAATCAAAAACATTTAACATCCCAATATCAGATCATGAAATAAGAAGTGTTAAACAAGAAGTGAGATATAATATAAAATTAAGAATTAATAAAAATATAATTCAAAATGAGTTTAGCACAATTAATCTCTCCCTCCATTCCCATTGCTCCATGCCAACATAAGAACATAATAAGTAACCAGCTACCAAGATTAGAATCTAAAATAAAAAGTTCCTAGCACTCTCAAAGCTCATCAAGTCTTCAATTGAATCATTATAATGAATTTTTTTCTAGTCAGCTTCATCCTCAAATGTGTCAATGTTCTTCCAATCTTTCCATTCATCTTTGATCTTAATTATCTTCATCTTTCCTAATTAATAATAATTAACACGAATATTAAGTAAAATTTGAAATAATGACTACATTGATAGTTACAATTTCAAATATCCAAATATTTTTATATACATTTTCTTTTTATTTCTTATTATCTTGTTGGCTGTTACATCTCCTTGCTTTGTTTGTCTCCTCGTTAATAAAATTTTTGTTAGGATTTTCTTGTTGTTGATCGGATAGTGCAACTTTATTATCATCATCCTCAAATAATTCATTTTTTAATAGCACATCATTACAAACTAATAGATCTTTGTCATTGCTTAAAGACTTTTTCTTCAAATATCTATAAGTGAACCTCTTATTAGACATGAAGTAAATTAAAGAATTTATCCCTGAGGTAGTCAAATGATTACTCCTTTTAATACAAACTTGATTGTATGCACTCAATTTTAATCACAACTAGAACATGAGTGTGTAAGATCAAATGCTTTCACAATAAATTGAGATAGCTCTAGAGTGTTATCACTAAACGAAAGGCCCGTTTGGGGCAGCTTATTTGGTGCGGATTTGGTGCGGTGGTGTTTTGGTGTTTTGAAAACGCACCTGACATGTTTGGATAAACTGCGTTTTGGCAGCTTATGCATTTTCAAAACACAGAAAACAACATTTTCACACAACACCTATCTAGATGCGGTGGCAGCTTATTGATAACGGTCTGGCTTTTCCAAAAAAATAAAAATTTGTAATATCCACCGCTCCTAGTTTATCAGTAGATTATTTTTAATCAGCTTATCAGCAGATTATTCAATAAGCTACAGCTGCCCCAAACAGACCCTAAATATATGATTTAACTAGATTAAAAAAAAAATTAAAATTGGGAGAATCCTTCATTATTTCAACCAATAAATACTAAAAATTATATGAATAATATTTGACAACTATATTTTTGTTTTGGTGTAGTTCAAAGAATCCTTCCTTACTTTAAAAGCCACGAGTTGAGTCAATTATCAATCTAACCATGCAATGGTATAAAGCAAAATTTATCTCAGAATGCATATTGAAATTGAGAATTAAAATAATTTCCTATGGTATACATGTTGACCTCGTTTTGAGGTCATTACTTTTTTTCCTTAGAATCCTAGAATCTAGCTCTAGGGATTCTTATTGACTATCTTAGAAAACTAGTATTGGAATTCATCTGTTTTTTTAGAAATTCAAGTCACTTCCTATTTCTCTTGTGATGTCTCGCATTGATGATCTCAAAACCATCGTTGTATGGTCGAGTGACTAATGACTATCATGCGGAGATTCAATGAGAAGTTCCCAATAGGATCTCAAGCCCTAGGAAAACTTTTTAAGGACTTCATCATCACGCACACACACAAAATGCACAAAATTCACCAAGTTACACAAAATCGGGCCAAATTTGAGCTTAATGGATGGGTGAAAATGCGAACTTCTTCGGACGACCTCTGATGACAAAATGGATTGCGCCAACACGTCCGATAAACCAATTTTAGCTAGGAAAGACACCCAAATTGCCATAATTTCTTAACACGAGAAAATTACATGCAAATCGATGAATTCCTCAAAACGACCTCCGACGATGAAACAGACCATGTCAACGCGTCCAGAACGTCAAAATTACCTAGAAATGACATTCATTTTATTATGATGTGACGCACGAATAAAAGGTACGAATCAAATTTTATTTTTAGGAAATTTTATATATTTTATATACTTTTATAGTTATATCATTATTTATAATAAAATTTTTAATCCTAAACCTTATTTACACCCTACCTGCACACTTAGCTCTTCGTTCGACCCATCCCGCGACTCTATCAGCCACAACAGCGTCCCTCTCGTGCGATCCACGCGGCGATCTCTCCCTCTCTCTCGACTCTTCTCCTTCCTCGCGTGGCCGCTTGACCTCTCGACTCTCCAATCGTGGGAGCTCGTCTGGTCGACCCTTCTTCTTCTCGAGGTTTTACTTTCTCCTCCTATATGGTGACGATTCACTCCCGTTGTTTGATTCGACCACCTTAGGGCTGGTAGGTGTCTGTCCCCCTCTAATCTCTGCCTATAAAAGAAATTCTTAGGTTGTTATTTTGGGTAGTTGAAAATTTTGAGAGGGAAAGGAAGGCTGAGATTGTTTTGTTGGTTGTTGTTTAAGGCTCTTAGGGGGAGGCTCTGCCGAAATTCCTTCTCAGCTAGGTTCTTATGTGTTGGAGTGTTCGTTGGTTGATGTTTCTTGAAGCTTTTAGGAGGAGGGTTTCTGTAGGAGGTATTTTCTTGAATCTGTCTTACAGTTTTTGCTTTAAGTTTGCATTAGAAAGGTATTCTTCTTCCTCCTTTATGCAAGCATTCAAAGGAGATATATGATTACCCTACTCTCATGCCTTGGTTTTGATATATAAGAGTATATGTTGGTAATTTTGTTCTGATGATGAGTAATATTTCAAATCTCTGTCATTTGGAATTACTTCTGAATGCATGTTCTTTCTAATGCACCTGGAATTGGGAAATTAAGGCTACTTTAAGATTTATTTGAAGATTTATTTTTAAGATTTATTTGAGCTTAGCATTAAGAATGAGAATGGCTATAAGATTTATGAGCTGGAACATAATCCATGCGACTGCCTTTTTTTTGCTTGAAATGCATGTTGGATGGAAATTTATTTTTTCAAATTTATTAGGTGCCTATTTGGAGGTCTCAGTTTTGCTCTATAATGCTATTTGAAATACATGCTAAATGAAATGCTGGTTCGAAACTTGATTCTTAAGCTCTCTATTATTGGTACCCCTGTTCAAATATATGTTGGAATTCATTTATGCTTATTCGTTCTCTGTTACCTGTTATTATTTGAGGCATATGTTGGGTACAAAACTTTGAAATATAAAGCTGCAAGAGATTTGAATTTGATAGCCCTATTTTAACCCATTTGTTGGGCTCGGTTTTCTTTGGATTCTTTTGGGTTGAATATCCGCTGAAAATTTTGTTCTATTTTCCCATTTGGTGGGCTTTGTTTTGGATAGATTTTATCTGGAAACGTTTTTTTTTATATATGTATTGGATTCGTTTCGGCTCAAAAATTTATCTGTTGTTGGCTCTCTTTTGATGGGTTTAGTTGAGCTAAAATTGTGTCTTGGTTTGCCCCCTGTGCTAGGCTCGGTTTGCCCCTGTGCTGGGCTCAATTTGCCCCTGTGCTGGTCTCGGTTTGCCCCCTGTGCTGGGTTCATTTTGTCCCTGTGCTGGGTTCGGTTTGCCCTTGTGTTGGGCTCGGTTTGCCCCTATGTTGGGCTCGGTTTGTCCCTTATATTATGCTCGGTTTGGCTCCTTTTGGGTTTGTGTTTTGGCTGGAATTCTTTTCTGTTTTAGCCCCTTTGCTGGGCTCGATTTAGCCAGTTCACTGGGATTAGTTTGACTGGAGGTTCTCTGGATAATATACCTCCTAAGATTGTTGTTGATAATCAAGTTTGTCATTCCAAAATTTATGATTTCAATGTTTACTTCTATATGAAAATGTTTGATATAAATGGATCAATTCGCTATCATGTCTTGCTCAATAAAAAGATTTCAATCTAGATAATTTATGGGAGTTTGTCCATTCACTCTCTTATGTATATCAAAAGAGTATAATGACAATATATGTGGTGGCTTCTCATTTACTACTCCTACTCGAGAAGAATACCTGGAGAATACCTGCTGGTTGGTTGTGTGAGCTGCTGCCCTTACCTGAGAGCATTCACGTGGTTCTCTTTTATTTTGTTTGGTTGTTCCTGACTTCCTTCTTTGTTGTGAAGGTGGTTTACTGGTTTTAGTTTGCTGCTCTTACCCGTGAACATCCTAATTGAGTTCCTTTGTCCTAATTGGCTTTCTCCTCGCTGCCCCTGGCCGTAAGCCTTACTGTTGTGATTCCTTGGTTTGTGTCATGGTTGGTTTGAGCTTAGCTTTCTTCTTTACTGTCCCTAAGCCGTAAGTTTGTTTTGGTGTCGGGCTGCTCTCTTTATGGTCCCTGGCCGTGAGTGAGCTTGTTTTGGGGCTGGTTTGTTCTCTTTCTTGTCCCTACCCGTGGGATTATTTTTGCACTTGGACCTCTCTCTTGGCTATCCCTCTCTGTTGCCCCTGGCCTTGAGCATTTATTTGTTTTTATTTGGATAATTTCGTGCTTATATGATATGGAAAGCTTTTGGTTGGAGTTGGAATTGGATAGTTTTAGTGTCTCCAAGATTTTGAAAATTCCGAAAGTTGTTGTTAGTAGATTTGCTTGATTTGTGAATTGTGAAGGCCTCTACCGCTTTGTGTTGGATAATATGAGATGATATAGATCGGATTTATAAAGAATTTAAAAGAAAACTTGTCAAATTGTCATTCATAAAGGAGTTTTGGAAGTTTGACATTAAAATTTGGATAACATAAATGCTGCACTTGGGTTCAGGCTTGGGTGTGTGAGTACATATAGGTGGTGGAGCCGTGGGTACAAATGTCACATTAGTTTTGGGCCCGTTTCAACCTGTTCGAAACAAAATTTGGAAATGATACTCTTCTTGGGTTGATCCAATTATAAAATTTAAGAAAATGATATCCTTCTTGGATTGATTCAAGGATCTTGGGCCATCTTTTTCAGATCTTTTCGTTATAAGTTTTGAGGGCTGATTCATCTTTCGTCTTTTCGATCTTTTGAGTGGATCAATTCCTCCTCTCTCTCATCCCTATTTTTATTCTTTTTTTTTTTCTTTCTTCTTGGTTCGATTTTCGGTGTTTATGTCTGACACATAAGTGCCCATATATAGCATTTTGTTATATATGAAACCATCAAACAAGGTCACAAGTAGGTCGGTTTTGTTTTGGGGCTTAGGGCGATGATGACAAAGGCACGCCGATGGTAGAGCAGAATGTCATCTCATCCTACAACATCAGGACCCAATCCTGGGACCTGATAAACTATATATAGACACATAAGTGCCCATATATAGCATTTTTCTATATATGAAACCATCAAGGAAGGTCGCAAGTAGGCCGGTTTTGTTTTAAGGCTTAGGGCGATGATGACAAAGGCACGCCGATGGTAGAGCAGAATGACATCTCATCCTACAACATCAGGACCCAATCCCCCAATCCTGGACCCAATCCTGGGACCTGATAAACTATAGGATGATAGTATCATTCACCGACACAAGACTAGCGGGGGACCCGTACCTTCTTAGGTTGTTGGCGGTTCTACGCCCGATGACGTGATTGACTCGTGGACAATCATACTTTTCAAAACTGATAAAAACAGATACAATATTTATAAAAATAGTTTCACTACAAAATTGATACAACTTCCTTTTTGTATGTCTGAAATCCATGTGCATGCTAAAATATAAATTTTAAATGTGTTACAACTTGGTGTCCACTTATTGATTACCGATATCGGACCAAGGAGTACTCTTCTAAATTAGGTTTAGTAAGACACCCTTCTAGTTGAGTGGCGGGTCTTATATATCCGGGTGACCGATAGTAGCCTTCGACGTCCCTCGAGTACAAATATATTATATTTGAGCCTAGCCTCGACGCGAGTGCTTGCGGTCCTCTTTTCGGATTTTTCGTATGTTCTATTGGAATTTTTGGGCAAAGCACTTGTGGTCCTTTTTTCCGGGATTATCCCGAGATTTTAATAATTTCCTTGGAATTGTCATTTGTCGATTTTTTTTTAGTTTTCCGTCGTGAGTCATTTGTCGATTTTTCCTGAGTTTTCCGTCGTGGGTCATTTGTCAATTTTCTTGAGTTTTTCAGACAATATTTCTTTTGTTTAGACAGTGCATACTAGCTCGCTTAAAGGAGCAGCAGGTCTCCCGGATATACAAGTTTGATTTATATTACAACATTTTACTTCACAGCATACTGTACTGTTCTTTCTCTTCTATGCCACACATTCTACTGTTCTTTTCTTGTTATATTGCATGTTTTATTATTTTGTTACACACTATATCTTAGTGTAGAAAAAACTAATGATTACATGTACACTTTAAAACTAATATCAAACCCGAATGTGCTACGACAGGGAGCTTGGAGCGAACACCGTGGGCAGCACGACGATAACACTCAAAAGAGCAACTTCAAAACAAATTCACATCAATAATCATTTTTCTTAGTTTAAATAACAAATTATAGGACTTCGAGGTGGTTTACTTGGGGCAACATAAACCCTCACCCTATCTTTAGGCTTTTGCACAACTCTGTTGTGCAATTATAAGTCCTAATACTTTTACGATTCCGAGATTACCGTACGATACGGTGTAAATCTTCATATCTTTCTAGGCATTCGCACGATCAGATATCGTGCGAATGTAAGTCCTATATTCTAAAAAATTGCAGTATTAAATATTAACTAACATCATTTCAAAGACATAAAGCCAAACAATAGGATAGTTGGGAAATCACCAGGGTTTTCCCCTGGATCTGTGATATCTCCTACTCTTCATCCTCTTGGATTCCTTAAAATAACAGTTCCTGTTCGAGCCACTCCCGTTTGATTTTTTCATGTCCAATTTTGAAAACCTAAACTTTGAGATCTTGAAGGTAAAATCACTGATCTTAATCGAGAGTTTTCTTAAGTGACCCAGATAATTTAAGAAGTAATTAACTATTGGGGTTTGCTTCTATATGAAACTTGGAACCCAGGTAAAATAAATCTTATCTAATCCTTATATTAGGTAAGGGAACTTGTCGGCCATACATAAAAGGTTTTCAGACCAAACAGATGTCACAAACTCCTTAGTTTAGGTGGTTGAGTCTACTGTCAAGTGGTATGCTTATCCTTCGAGATAGTGTATTACTTGTGGTATCGCGCTCATCCATCAAAACTATTCAATATGTGAGACTCGTTTGGTCTCATCTATTTTTTTAATTAAAATGTTAGTTTCAAAAATCATATGTATATTAAAACTATTTTCATATTTACAAAAACCATCCTTTCAAAAATTAAAACGACCGACAATACAAATGATGAGGAAGCTGAAGTTCTTACTTCAAATTAATTATTTTCAAAGCTTCCTATAGTTGAACTTTTCCCCTCCTAAGTCGTATTGCCAACTCCTTAGTCTTATTTATTGCATTATAAATGAAGCACATAGTTAACTTTTTCTCGGTATTTACAAAAAAATTGAATAAATTTGTTTGTTATTATTATTGTACTACTAGCATTTAGAGGTGAAAACAAGTCGAGTCAAGCTCGAGCTGTACTCGGCTAAGCTTGAGCTTAACTATTAATCGAGTTCGAGCTTGAGCTTGAACTTGAACTTAATTCTATGAGTTTGAATTATGTCATGAGCCTATTAATTTAATATGAAAAAGAGAACAATATTAATTTAAGCTAGTGTTATAATAAAATTAATAAAATGAGAAATTAAATGAGTAATTAAGAGATTAAAAATAAAAAATCATTTGATATTATTATAATTATTAGCCTAATTAATGTTGCAGTAATTATTAGGATTTATTTGCTTTATTTATTTTCATGTGTTTCCATATTTATGTATTTCCGAATTTAAGTATTTCCTTTTATTTGGGTTTTGTAATGTATATTTATACACCTCTTTCTTATCAATGAATGCATGGAGCCCTAGCCTCAAAAGAAAACATGGTAACAGAGACATGTTTCTAACCTTAGAGCCTCCACACTAGCAACCGACACCTGCAGATCCTTCCCTCCAAAATTTCTTCCGCCTACCATATTTCTTCATGTTTTGCCCTTTCAATGCCATACTCAACGCAAGGGTTTCTGCCGTCAACCTTGGTTCGCTTTTCCTTTGCCATACTCAGCGCTTGTCCAGAACTAATGACTATTTCCAGTCTGGCTCTTCTCGTATGGTTCTATCTTCTGCAGAGAGGCAGCGGCAATTCTTCTCGTTTGGTCAATCAGTCGATGAAACTTCTTTATACCAACTAATGGTTGTTTCCAGTCCCGGAACTCCTTTCCGTCGGTCTTAGCTCCCTCCAGCGGGCTTTTTCTTCTCGCCTGGTGCGATCAAGGATGTGTCCAACCACCAGTTTCTCTTCTCCTATCCTCGATCAGGGATCTTCCTATGTCTCGACACCCCAACAATACATTTGACCCAGTTGGGATCATGGCGGACTCTTCCACCACTAAGCCTTATCTCGACGGAAGGTCGACATCAATCTCAATATCTATACAGATAGGAGGACCGGAAAACTACATGGACTTCCTCATCACCACCCATAAACTGAACAGATCTAATTTTCTCAAATGGTCACAAGCCGTGTCTTTGTTCGTCAAAGGACGCGAGAAATTTGGTTATCTCACCGGAATGATATTTGAACCTCCTAAAAGTGACCCAACATATGAAATGTGAGAAGTGGAGAATTTTCTGGTCATGTGGAGACTACGACTAGCCATTAGTATATGTTTCTTCTTTTTACCCGTACCCTCTAGACTGCAGTTTGGGATATACCTACTCAGATGTAGAGAACTCCAACCAACTTTATGAGGTTTCCAAGAAGATCTGCGAGGCGAAACAGAGATTGAGAACTGTGACCCAGTACTACAATGATTTAGTGTTCATATGGATGGAATGCAATATTTACTATGACTACACGTGAGAATCTCCGACAGACATTTCCCTCTTTCAGAATATTGTAGAAAAAGAATGCATGTTTCAATTTCTGGCAAGCCATAACAAAGACCTTGATAAAATCTGCGACCGTATCCTTGGTTGAGATCCTCTTCCTTCCACTCATGCTGGTTTCGCAGAAATTCGACACGAAAAAAAATCAGAGACTTGTCATGCTCGGCACTTCCACTTCAGTCAAGACATTGGCCTTGGTAACTAATAGTACTCAACACTCATCCATGCCATCTCGATTCACCAGCTCCACTTGTGATTACAATCAGAAACCCAACCATACTCAAGAAAAATGTTGGAAACTCCATGGAAACCAACACACAAATCGTCAGCCAATTCTTCCTCTGTTAAAGGTCTCACTACAACAATTGAATTTACTTCAAGTCAACCAACCTCCACTCGGAAAACTCTAGAATCATCCGACTCTCATAAGAGTCAGATGGAACAATTAATTAAACAGCTTGGATCCAGTCAATTCTCTTCAGATCCACCGACCTCCCACATTTGTCAAGGTATCATTCCTATGGCTCTCACTTTTTTTGTCTCTTTCAGTCGATGAATTATTAATTCAGGTGATGCTCTCAAGTTTTCTCGACATATTATCCTTACTCAAAGAAAGAAACAGCTAAAATTGCTGACAGCTAATGTAAATCTATTGTTGGTAAAGGATTAGTTGTATTAACAACCGACCTAACTCTGGAATCTGTGTTGCATGTTCTTGACATATTATCCATTCATATGTATTGTTAGTATGCTGACACATAATATGGATTGTGTTGCTCATTTTTTTCCTAATGTTTGTGTCTTTCAGAATCATTGTTCGGGGAGGATAATTGAAATGCTACGTAAGTAGCCAGGCACTACTTCTTCTAAGAGAAAGGAACGAAGAAAGATGATACTTCTCCCAATTGTTGAAGCATTTCTTAATCCACTGAATGTTTTATTATTTTGTGTTTTCGTTTGGGTCATCCCAATTTTTAATATCTAAAATATTTATATCCGTCAATGTTTACTAATAAAATTTTTTCTAATTTCAAAAGTGAGATTTGTCAATTAGCTAAATAACATCGAGTTCCATATTAACCCCACCCTTCCACGCTTTCTGCTCCTTTTACATTTATTCACAGTGATTTGTGGGACCCCCTCACACACCTAGCTACACTAATAAATGATGGTTATTCAACTTAATTGATGACTACACTCGAATTACATGAGTCTATATCTCAAAAGATCTGAAGTTTCTTTTACCTTTAAAAACTTCCATTCATTCATTTTGACTAAATTCAAAACGACAATTCAGGTCATTTAAACTGACAATGGTCGTGAATTCTTTAGCTTTATTTTAGGTGAATTCTTAGTAAATAAGAGCATCCTCTATCATAGCTCGTGTACGACACTCAATAAAATGAGATAGCCGAGAGAAAAAACTAACACATTCTCAAAGTGGCTCACCCTATTATGTTTCAATCTAATTTCCCGAAAAGATTTTGAAATGATGTTGTACTTATTGTCATATTTCTTATCAATAGTCCGGGCAAAAAGTCATAACTTCATAACCCCTTTAGTCATATTGATGTCATGTTTCCCTACCAATTGGTTATTCACCAATCTTTAACCCAAAATTTTTTGGTGCACGACCTTTGTTCTTTGGTGCACGACCTTTGTTCGAGCACTGCTCTGAATCGTAGTAAGCTCGATCCCAGATCCATAAAATGTGTCTTCCCCTGGATATTATGTCATTCAAAAAAACTATCGGTGTCTTGATCCTACCACAAATAAACTCTATGTGAGTGTTGATGTCTCCTACTTTGATAATGTTCCCTAATTCTCGGTCACTGCTTTAAGTGAGGGAGAACTTGATTTCTTGGATATTATTCCTTATCCGACCCCTGTAGATATTTCTTCAAATACAATACACAAGGATCCATCTGTCCCTCTGCATCCACCACCTCCTAGTCAACCTCCTCCAATCTTCCTTGTATATACTCAGTGCACTCGTCCTAATGTTCCTACTCCAAAGCCCGTTACTGCCTTATAGACCCTGGAATCCACTCCAAGCGACATCCCTATAAATAACCCCACTCCAAATGAGGTGAGTTCTCCCATTGAGGTATGTAATCAGGTAAGCTTTCTTTATTCCATAGAAAAACCTCTCTTCCCACAGTATTCCGCCGACCTACAAAGCATTTGCTACTGCTCTGACGAATTATCATCTTACATCTACTACTGAAGCAGCATTAGCTGACCCTCCTGGAAAGCTGCAGTAATAGATGAGATGAACACCCTTCCGTGGAATCATATATGAGATATTGTGAATCTTCCTCTAGGTACGAAAACAATAGGGTGCAACTGAATTTTTAGTATCAAGTTTAACACTGATGGCTCCTTTGAATGCAATAAGACACAATTGGTTGTCAAAGACTACTCACAAACAAACAGGGATGATTATGAGGAGACATGTGCACCAGTTGGTAAATTGAACACTATTCGGGTCTTACTTTCTCTTTTTGTGAATTTGGGTTGGCCCTTGCTCCAGTTGGATGTCAATAATGTTTTTCTGAATGGGAAAATCAAAAAAGAGGTGTACATGTGCATCCCTCCAGGCTTCGACTCTATTTTCTCCCTGGGTCGAGTGTGTAGACCGTGGAAGTCTCTCTGCGGACTAAGGCAATCCCCAAGGGTTTGGTTCGGCAAGTTCATAAAGGTAACAATGAGTCATGGTTTTTCTCATGCTCAATTTGATCATACTATCTTCATTTAGCATTCCTCCAGTGGCAACATTATAATCCTTATCGTCTATGTCGACGATATTGTGCTCACATGTAATAATTTGTCAGCATTAGAGTCTCTGAAAGGCATCGTCACTACTTCATTTGAAATAAACGACTTAAGATCGCTCTGGTACTTCTTAGACATGGAAGTTACTCAGTTATGTCAAGACATTTGTCGGCCCGAGCACAAATATGTGTTGATCTTTTGACAGGGAATAACCTTCTCCTATGCAAACAAGTGGCGGTTCCAATGGAACCAAATGACAAATTAGCTAATGTTCCCAATGCGGTTCCGGTGAACAAGACTGACTACCGTCTGGTGGGGAAGCTCATTTACCTCAGTCATACTTGCACCGACATTTGTCAAGCAGTAGGTATTGTGAGTCAATTAATGCATGATCCCTATGAGCACCATCTCAGAGTTGTTCACAGGATCCTTCACTACTTACAAGGGCACCGATCTCAGGTTTATTTTTTTCACGTCACACTTCTCGTTCTATTGTTATTTATAAGAATACAAATTGGGTCAGATTCATCCATGATTGACGATCAACCTCAAGAGATTGCTCGTTCGTGTGGAAAAATCTTGTCACGTGAAAAAATAAAAAACAGTCGATTATGGCCTGGAGCAATGATGAAACCAAGTTTCGCTCTATGTCCTTGGGTATCTATGAAGTTCTCTGGTTACTCAACATGCTCCGTGAATTATGTCTGCGAGCCTCTGCTTCTCTGGTTGTTCTGTGATAATAAAGTTGTCATTAATATCGTCTATAATCCGATCAAGCATGATCGCACCAAGCATGTAGAGATTGAAAGACACTTCATCAAGGAAAAGATTGATTCAGAGGAAATTTGTATTCTATTTGTTTAATCCAATGGCCAATTAACTAATATCCTTACAAAAAAACTTCTTCGTCTGTTGTTCGACAACTTCAAATCTAAGTTGAAAATGATAGACATATATACTTGAACTTGAGTGAGAATATTATAATTATTAGCCCAATTATTATAATTATTAGTCTGATTAATGTTGTACAATTATTAGGCTTTATTTGCTTTCATTATTTTCATCTATTTCCATATTTATGTATTTATGAATTTAAATCTTTTTTTTTATGTGGGTCTTGTAATGTTTATTTATGCACCTCTTTCTTATTAATGAACGTACAGAGCTCTAACCTCAAAAGTTAATATATATAAAATGTATAAATATCATTTTATTTTATAATAATTTATAAATAAAGACTTGATTTTAATATGTTTTGAGTATATTTTATATTAATATTTTTTTAAATGAGCCAAATCCAGAGTGAACGACTAGAGTAGGGGCTGACTTGAGCTTGACTTATTAGCTCATAGAGCTCAACTCACTAGCCACTTATGGAGCCAAGTTTGAGACGGCTCATAAGTCAGCTTGAATTAGTTACACCCCTAGTAACATCTAGCCAAAATCTTACATTCAAAAAAATCTTTATAACTCCTTTTCTTTCATATTTGTTTCCCCAAGGAAAATTAAGCCATTATCTGAAATTAAACATAACATTCAAAAATTATCTTGCTTCCAAAATACTTCTTACATTGGAGCTAATAGCCTAAAAAAAGTTTTTAAGTGTTGACACGAAGGGATTGGGTGTAATAAACAGTTACGATGAGATTATTAAGCTCTCTCTCTCTCTCTCTCTCTCTCTCTCTCTTAGAGCCAATAAATCAAGACTTTCTAAGACCATGGATGGAGCAACATGGCATATTTGTCACTAAATCAGCTACCTTTTAGTTTTCAAATTTCCAGTGATCTCAATTCAAGGAGACTTAAAATATTAAAAGCAATAAATATTTATGCTTATGTCTCATTAAACATCAAAAACTCAGAAAATAAATCATCCTGATCTTTCACTTTTGGCACTGTATATTTCTGATGCTATATTGATTATTTTCAGGCTGGTCCTCGAATCTGTTTAGGCAAGGATTTTGCATACAGACAGATGAAGATATTGGCTGCTACTCTCCTCCATTTCTTCAAATTTAAACTCAAAAATGAGTCAATGATTGCTAGATACAAAACCATGTTCACTCTTCATATGGACAAAGGCCTTCCAGTTATTCCACTTCCCAGGTTTTGCTAATATTAGCAACCACTGAACTGCATGATCTTCAATGCACTTCAACGACATCACAGCGTTTCAGACTCATCAAACTCTGCACTCAAGCTTATCCTTTTAAAATTGTTCAGATTACATAACTTACTTGTGGATGTAGAGGAAATGTACTTTATTGTATCATCATGGTTGTCTCCTATTGTATCATGAATTAATCTATCAATATTGGGTTTAGTCATGCATTATATACTTGATGAATATACTAATGAAGAAATATTAGATAATTGACCCTCTAAAATGATTAACTTTTTGGGTCGAAAATGAGTTTGATTATTAATGCCTATAACTCAATTTTAACCACTTTTGATCCATCTATGTAAATTTTCTTTTTCCTAGAGTTATTGGGCCAATGACTGGGATCCAATAACTAAATTAGTAGACTTTAAAGCCATAAGAACTTTTACAAGCTAAAAATTTTACCCAATTCAGTTCCCAATCAACAATCTATTATTGAGTGGTTCATATTTTTTTCAATTGTGCAACTCCCATGAAGGATATTCTGGTCAGTTTAATTTTTTTCTAAAAAAGGTAAATTATACTTTATGTGTATTAGCTTATCATAATGAGCATATAACTCATATCTGATTTAAAAATATAAGATAGCTCATGTATATTTGATCAAAGGGTTCTAGTTATCTTTTCCATCCAAGATGATAAAGAGAACTGAAAAGACATTCTTGGCTGTCATGGAGTGGTGTCGCATATCATGGGGTGGAGCGCGAAGATGATGGCAAAAAGATCGATGACTTTTTTGGAGGTGTATATACATTGAAATTGGCGGGCTCAATGATGTTGAGAAGGAGAGGTAGTGTAAGACAAGATCAATATATTTCTTAATAGATCCGAACAAGTGACCTTTCGCCAACCTTTATTTCCTGCTTTTAAAGGTAAGGAGAAGTTGGAAATAGGAGTATTCATGGTGGATGATTGTGGGGAAGTTGGCAAGTTGTGGATCTAATAAATTGCCAAGTTTGTAATATTGTCATCGATGCCCTTTGTCATTGCCCTTATTGATGGGTAGCAGCATACTATTGCCTTCAAGGAGGTAAAGAAGAGAGGAGAACAAGAAGAACAAATGTTAAAAGATTTTGAGGAAAAAATTTACTTTCAAAGGACAAAAGAACGAAAGTGGTGCTAAAGTTACCCAACAAAAGTGGTGCTAAAGTTACCCTAACAATATTTTTGGCAAGAAAATTACTTTTTTGACATCTAACAAGAAATAATAACTATGAAACTTGAATAATCTCTGCATCACCATTCAAGCTCCCCTTAGACAATATCTCTTTGTGAGCAACTTAAATTTGGCTTCTAAGTTACATAGACAGGACTCAATTCATTCAATTATTTTTTAACTCACCAAAGTTCATACAACTTTTGTAAGTGGTTGATTCATGCTATCAAGCTCTCGAGGAATCAAATATTAAAAAAAAGGATCCCATTATTGCCTTTTTTTAGCAAACCATATATGATCTTGGAAGCTTCCTAAAATCACTGACTCCTATAGAACTCCAATTCATAAGCCATTCAAAGGCTGAATTCTCTCAAAAAGACGGGCATTTTGATGCCAAGCTCGCAACCTATCCTCATCATTTTTTAATAGATCTAAACCTAACCTGCAATTATTTTCAGAATTATTTCAAATAATCTAATTGTTTGATATTTTATTCATCAAGTTTATTTAACGGCAAAAGAGCTTTGCAATAATATCTGAGGGTGTAAACATGCCAGACATTAACGAACAAAAATCCATTTGATTCTAGTTAACTATTTATTTTAACTTTTTGTGACCATTAATATTTGATACTTCCTATTTATGTTTACTTCATTATTTTTCAACTTAGTCATATAAACAGACGATTAAAAGAGAATTAACTAGTATTTTGAAAACAATATGTAAGAGAATCAAATTCAACATCTCATCATATGGACAAAAAATACACCATGTTTTAATTTTTGCATTATTTTCATCAAAATGTGTAAGCATATTAAATATTTCATAATATATATCTTGATGAGTTTTTAACAATTCAAACACAAACGAACAAAGCTTTATTTATGTTTGATTCATTAAGAAATCAAAATTAAATATTATGGTCATGCTTTGCTTGTTACTTGAATAAAGAGCCATACAAGTTGCGTCAAGCAAGAGCTATTTAAGGAAACAAATACAAAATGTTCGCAAACATCAATCCAAATAGACACCCGTAATGATATTCTCTACTCAATCAACTACATCATCGACGACACTTGTCATGGGACTACAAACGAGCAATAATTCATTTGCTCATGTTTGGCCCTATTATAGTTGAGCCCTTTGTTCCAAACAGCCACAAGATCATTCAACTATTTTCAAGGTTTAACAAAAAAGGTGGCCTTGACATTTCCATGAAAGCTTCGACTTAGTATATTTTGATAAAAAGGGTCAAATGTCCTTTCCAAAGGTTTTATGTAATCTATATTTTTACACCAGGAAGATATTTGGATTGAGAAAAGAAATAAAAGCTTTGAAAGGAGACCCATCCTCACAAGAATCTCTAACTATATCAACGTCACAAAGTTGTGGACATTAAGAGGGGCAGTTTGCTTACCATTGAGATAACATCCAGCACAGCTTGAGAAGCAACCAAGTCTTGGTCTCCCACAAAACACACAAATCTCTTAATGGAAAAACCACAAAGAAACTAGTCCCAAAAAGAATCCTCAACTATTGAAGAAACAAAAAAAGCTCGCAGGGGAGGATTCTAACTTCTTTTTCAAACTGAATGAAGATTGAAATAAGAAGAGCCTTCTTGACCTAAAGTTTTAAAGTACGAGCAGACAAAAAAAAGCTCAACTTCTAAAAACAACTAGTTAGTCATAAGGATTAAGCAGAACCAATCCAATCTCAATAGCTATCATTTCGGTGACATTCATTTTGATCAAAGCTTGGAGAGAAATAGCAATCACATTGCCAACCCTGCAAGGGCACTAAAGGAAGAAGCAATAGACATTACCAAATCATAATCCATTAGCTCTGAGCAGAAGGAAAAGCAATCTAAACATGTTCAATACTTGACTCTTTACTTAACGTAGTCATCTAAGAAAGCTCATAGATAAATCATTGACACAGTCAACTCGCGGACAAAAGCGAGAGCCAAGACAGATAGAGCACGTTAAGCATACAAATTGTCAATAGAGAACAGAATGGAGTACTTAAAGGCTAGAAAAAAAAATTGCAAATCTCCATAAACAGGAAGACAGCCAACATAAATTCGAAGAGTTTAGCTAGGGATATTACCTCCTCGTCAGAAAGATGAACAGCCGGAATAGCGTCAAAGAATAGAGGGTTGATACCGAGCAAAATTGAATCCATAAAACTTCCAAAAACAATCTCTTAATCGCGGATTCAGCCCTGATGAGAACCGGAGTAGATAGAGGTGGATCGGGAACCATGTAAGATCAAATCCGACGCTATTAGAAAACCCCGGAGCAGCGACGCAACCAAACAGGCTTCTCAAGCAAGCACCGAACAAGCAAAAAAGCGGCGCAGGGAGCAGAGAAGGCTAGGGCTGGGCTATCGAAGGCAAGCAAGAGATGAGATCTGGTGGGAGGCGAACGGTGAAAAGGAGGAAGCCAGTCGATGTCCGCTGTGGGTGGCAGAGCAATGTAGGAGCCCGTGCGGGGCAAGGAAAGGTCGCGTCGGCACCAGAGTTCGCCGTCGGCAGGAGCGAACCGGCGGCGCAATAAATCGAACCGGAATTGTGGCGCAGGAACCAGGCGGAGGAGCGATGGGAGACGATTTGCTATGCAGCGTACTGGGAAGTATAACGGATAATTGTGCCGTTCAAAAGGGTTAATTTACATACATAGCACACAATTCTTATGTATTTGCATATCTCACCTCAAAACTTTCATATTTATACACATAGCTCTCAAATACTAAAATAAAATAGAAAATGTCACTATTATCACTTTGTGAAATTGAAATTCACCTTCTGATGCATAAGTTTAATATACCAAACTGCTATATATGTAAATTTGAAAGTTTGAGTGTCAGATATGTAAATACATGAGAATTTTGTGTTTTGTATGTAAATTTCCCATTATAAAATTGTGATTGTGAAAAAAAATGTAAATTATGCATACATAGCACAATTCTTATGTATTTATTGAATTACAAATGTGTATTTCATTTTTAAAAATTAATAATATTATTATTTTTATATGATATTAAAGATTTAACTGTTATTGCTGTAAATATGAAAATTTTGTTATGAGATATATAAATACATAAGAATTATGTGTCTAAATGCCCTAAAAATAATAATTAATTGCGAGTAGAGTATAAAAGTGGGCCAAACACAAATCAACTCTTGTCCAATTGTCAACACTTCTATTTTTTTGTCTAGATCAGATTAAATCACGAACTTAAATTTGTTCAACCAATCCAAATCTAACTCAACGACTACAAAATAACTTAATTTTGACCTAAATTTGAGTAAAAGTTGACTTCAATTTAACTCAAATGATTATTATGAATATATTAAACGGGTTATACGAGTTAGGATGGGGTCATTTGAGTTGAAGTCGGGTTGGGCTTAGATTTAACTTTCTGACACGTTTAATATTCAAGTATGGTTAAATAGTTTTGAGTTGGGATAATTCTTAGACAATTTTGAATTCGATTACTGCTTCCTAGTCTAGTTAGTTTTTTTTGCTACTGTTTATATATATATATATATATATATATATATCTAACACATAATTTGTACTTTATATCTATGTAAATAAACCTATGCTTATAAAACTTGTGTTTCATTTCTTAAAAGTAGTGATAATTTGATGTGATGCAAAAAAAAAAATAAATGCTATAAATATGAAAATTAACATTTAGTGTTGGATAAATAAATGCGTAAGAATTATGTGATATGATAGTAAATGTTCCTTATTTTTTTCAAGAAAAGTTAGCTTCCATTACATAATTTTCTTAAAAATAACAAAAAATGAAGTAGGTAAATAAATCTTGAACAGCGAAAAATAACTAGTGAAAAAAAAATATCAAATAATTAAAAAAAATACTACTTTTGGAGTGGCCTTTTGTATTATAACGACAGGGAGAGTGTGTGAACGAAGAGTGATGAGAATTAAAGACGTCCCATATTTTGTTTTCTTCGAGAGAATATTACGTATAGAGTTTGCATGCATGCGAATTTTGTGTGTTATACACTGTTGCACAACATTTTTTTACACGTAGTTCACATGCATTTGAACTCTGCACATAATAATTTTTATTATTATTAGAATAAAAATAATGATAACGGGTCATTCTAAATTAACAATGACAAATTACTAATACAAATTTTTAAATTATTTAGAATGGCGTCTTATGTCTATATTTTAGTTGATGAAAAGTGGTGATATTCTTTTATTATTATTAAATATTTATTTGTTATTTGTTATTTGTTATATTAAACCTGTTGGATTAGAAACTAACAATTAGTTTTGTTAATGTAATGATAAAGTCGATGTGTGTAAGAACATGTTATATAAGGTATAACCCCACAAAATGTGCATATTAAGGTAAAAATTAATCGACAAAGTAATGACTCTAAATATTGGATTTACCATATCAAATTTTTTATGGTATATCATAAAAGATAATACAATTTTATCAATATATTGCTTCATTTTTAATATTATTAGTATTTCGTTGTTATCTTCTAACTCTTAATGATACATCACTTTGTGTTTGTGACCCCAAACAAATATGCATATAGCTTATATAATTTATAATTTTTTATTTTTCTAAAAAATCTAATTAATACATTTATTTTATTATTTTTAATATAATTTATTCTGTGCAACAAAATTTATGACAATATAATAATAATTTAATATCTTTATATTGCTAAAAATTCAACATGCTGAGTTAAAATAAAAGTTCTGGGAGAGGACTCTAATTTTTTTTTTTATTCAGGTCCGATTAAAACAATCAATCATATATAATTTATCCGGTAAGCATGATAAGTAGTAGATTATGACACATTTTTCTCATGGACAACTAAAAATTGACAAAAAAGAAGATCCTTCCAAGAACTTGCAGAGGCAGAAACAGCCAAAGTATCGAAAAATTATTAGATGTGGAAGTACAAACATGATTTTCTTAGGTAAATTCATGAGTACAACTCATGAATAAAGCCAATACAATCATATTGTATTGAAATCCTCATGTATACATTGTCCGCATCTAATAATTGCTCCACAAATAACATCAATTACTGCGCACGCTCCTGATTACTTCCAGTGAAAAATCTTTATCAGCTTACGAATGAATGTAGCATCGTGATCCATGATAATGATTGAGCTAATGTAGAAAATACCAGCTCACTTTAGCTTTACTTTATTCAACTTGCAGTGCTAAATTGTTTAGAACGGTAACGAATAGCATGAAATGAAAGTTATAAATTTTATGATCTGTCTCTCTCAAAACTGGAAAAAATGGAGCATGTGGTGGCAACAATGGCAGATATCAAAAAGCTTCAATGATTTAGGCTCCATTCAATCCAGTTTTATAATCCGAAAACGACTACACCTGTTAAAATAAGTTCATTTGTCTTAATATGATCCCCCAATATCAAAAAAAAAAAAAAAAAAAAACTATAAGAAATTATTTTCCCCCACTCAATTTTAGTGGAGCATCACTGCTTATAAATCCGAAATTTTTATTCAAAACACCACAAATAAGAAATCCCTCATAACAATTCTCTGTAAACTCATCCCTACAATCAAGCAATACACATGATCAACAATGGCTATCTTCTTCTTCCCAAGCAAGTCCTCCATGGCAGCCTCTTTTCCGGCTTTGCCCCAACTCTTCAATCTCTCATCTATTCCCTTCACACAAAACCGATCCCCATTTAGCTCCAAAGCAACCATGAGCTTCTCCAACTGACATCACATAATGCCATCTACATTGCGTTTGTTGAAATCCACGGCTTAAATGGATCAAAATGCAAACCAACCGCGGAAATCAACGGCGGCCCGCGAGACTCCGGTATCCAAATCCTCACCTTCTTAGCCCCCACCGGCCGCTCGAGTCTGTGCAGCCTCTTGTACCCCACCGTCGTTCCATTCCCCACCACCACCTTCCCATCAACATAAATCTCATGCCTCCTAATCCTCTGCCCCATTGTTATCATCTCCTGTATCCTCACCACGTTAAACTTATCCGTCCTGTTCAGCCCTCGTAGCTCGATCCAATACCCTCCCTCTTTCTCCTCCTCTTCCGGCGTCCAATACGTCTCCTCGTCCCCGTCCACCACATTACCGGCCGTGAAGCCGCCGTGCTCGCCTCCCCATTCGCTGCTGGCCTTCACGGTCCTGTTTCGGGCCAAGTCGATATTGAAGATTTGATCAATTGCGGAGCGAAACTGGTGAAGCCTGTTTATGTCGGAGTTGGATACAAGGCCGGTGGTGTTGGGCGGCACGTTGAGCAGAAGCACGCAGTTGCGGCCGACGGACTTGAAATATATGTCGATGAGTTGGTTGAGCGGTTTTGGTTTCTCGGCGGCGTGCCAGAACCATCCTGGCCTTAATGAAACGTCGCATTCTGGGGGGATCCAATCGGTTCCTTTCGGATCGCCGGTGTTGAGGTAGCTGAGCGAATATACGGCAATGCAGGCTTATTTATTGAGTGAAATTATATGAGATATGCATTACATGATTAATATTTTTTTTTCTGTCATTTAGGCAGTTATAATTTTGCCTTTCCCCGAGGTTTGTTCCTAATACTTCGAATATTTAATTATTAGATAATTGTACCCACCCTTACAAGTAAAGCTAGATCAGCTCTGATGAGAAGTTTAAAATTCATTGCATATAAATGAAATTTTGGGGCATATATAAATATTTATGCTTCGTGTAAGAACAGAAATTTGTTGAGAATTGCTCTTTTTTTAATTGATTATAATGATTAGAGAATTGAGAAGCGATGATTCTCTGCATTGCACCTACCCTAACAACCGTGAAATTTTTTAAGAAGAAAATCCTCATAAAATTCAGAGAAATTCTTAAGAAATCGTCTTATATTTCATCAATAAAATGTAAGGTATTGTGTGGTCATTTTTATTTTTTATTATTACTCTTTATTTGACTGTTTAATTAAAATATAATTATTTTTTAAAAAATTCAAAACATTTACAAATTATTTAAAATACTTTTAGGCATAAAAAATAATTTAGCCTATATCATTTGGCATGTTTTCATCAATGTAAATAAGAAATAAATGTGTAAAGAATATTTGATTGCTCAATCACAAAGCGCCAGAAAACTGAACCAAACGAACCCTCAATTAAGCTCATAATCAGAGCATACCTCTCAAGGCTTGCGTCTCCGATTCGAAGTCTGGTGCGATTGATCGGCGACCAACAGGTTTCCCCTGCCGCCCCTTTCTCATCGCCGACCCATCTCAAATCCGGCCCGGCGTCAGAGAAGATATTAATCGACCCCTGCATCTGCTTCGTCATCCCGAACCAATCTTTAAAGTAATAAGTCATGTTGGTCGCGTTCGCCCCTTTGGCCCCATCGAACCATATCTCCGATATGCTTCCGTAATTGCCAAGCAGCTCGTAGAGCTGACCCAAGTAGTACTCATTGTAGGGCACGTTTAGGCCGTAGCTCTTCTCATGGCGATCCCATGGCGATAGATAGAGCCCGACGTCGATGCCGCGAGCACGAGCCACCGCTACAAAGTCACGGACGACGTCTCCCTTGCCGCCCTGCAACGGGCTGAAGGCGACGGAGTGGTGGGTGTACCGCGAGGGCCAAAGGCAGAATCCGTCGTGATGTTTGGCGGTGAGGATGACGAGGGAGACTCCGAGGGAGGCAGCAGCGGAGATCCATTGGGTGGTGTTGAGGGCTGTGGGGTTGAAGATGGAGGGTCTTTCGTGGCCGGTGCCCCACTCGGAATCCGTGAAGGTGTTGATGCCGAAGTGGTAGAACATTATGATCTCGCGCCGCTGCCATTTGAGCTGCGAGGAAGACGGAACGGGGAGGACGGGAAGGGGTGGCGGTGAAGGTTTGGATATGGAGGGTTTGGATTGATAGAGAAGGATTGCGAGGAAGAGAAGCATGAGTTTTCTCATGCTTGCTCTGCTTTTTGCCTTCTCTGTTTTCGACCTTTAAGATGAGTTTGCGAAGGATGTTTGCTTGTGGCGAGGGAGGGGACGGAAGGAAGTGGAATTGTTAGGCATAAGAGATATTTTATAACAAATAATGCTACTAGAGCTCTTAAAGAAAGAAGGAAAAGATATTGTTCAATGTAGAGCCCGGTTTCTATAATAATATTCTATATTGCTGTTTATATGAAGTCTGGCTGCATTGGAACTCCGTAGATGATATTCTCATTTGAATGAGTGATGTGAGAACCTACTAAATCTTAAATGAGTAGGCCAAGGATTGATCGAGAAAAGAAATGATTTGTGCGGTTATTTTGTTAAAATAATAAAGTTAAAAATCTCCACATTCTATTTTAAGTAATTGGTTCAATTTTGATTTTATTTAATCAAGTAAATGAAAAAATAAATTAAATAGTGGATTCGCTAAATTAACTTTATGTTATACATGTAAGATGTGTAAGTCTTGATGTATGTTCATAATGGAGTTCCTACTAACAACTAAATTTTGGTGTCGTCGTAAACGAGTTCTTTAAACTAAAGTAAAATTTTGTTATGTGGGTTCAATGCTATCAAATTTTTATTGTTTCGGTTGTTTGAATTTCAAATTTTAGCTGTAATTAGTGTGATTAATTTGAAAACCGATCTATGAAAGCCCATTGAATGCTCGCCCCTAATTTCGGCAGCAGTTTTAGGTTTCAGTTTTTCTAATTTAGTGGATTTTGGATGATTTAAATTTAATTCTTGAGTATTGTAGTTTTGATTAATTTTATAATTTTTAATTAAAACTAAATAATTTTGACTAAATTTCAGTAATTTTTTGAAGAAATTAAAATTTTCATCGAAGATTAATTTATTTCAGATAAGAGACCAGATCTTGAAGTCTTGATTTCAGCAAACGACATAAAATGAAGCAAAAAATTATATCGAGATCATGCCCATATTATTCTAAGTAAATTTATCAGAATGAGACATGCCGAATAAAAAATAATTTTTTATTGATATTACATAAGTTTTAGAGTCTGTTTGGAGCTGCGGTGCGGCAGCCCGTGCCATTTGGGTTGTTTGTTTGGTGCAACTCCGGCGCAGTTTAATGGCCCGTGAAGCCACACCACGATCCGATCGTAGATTATTTCGTGTTATATAGTGATTTTTTCTTTCGTGTATTTTTCTTACGCATGGTAATTGTCATAATATTTGGAGTGTGAAGGAAAAAAAATTATCATATTGCTTGATATGCTGACATATCAATTTCCGAAGTAGGTGCAGATTATGGTGCCCACAATCGCTATCCATAACTATATCAAACGTCATCATTCGCGCAATGAAGTGGACTTCAACAGGGCTGATGTTGATCATTTACATGCCTCGTCTGAAGCATTTGAATATAGCATAAGACCTTTTATATCACAGGCAGAAGTTGAATCACCTAAGGGTTGCACACAGGAGGATGTCGAAGGTTTCGGGGAAATGATGGAATTGAGAGCTGATTACAGATGTCATCGTTGGATATTGAATGAATTGATTGTATTTTTTTTTCCTTATTGCTACTTTATTTACAATAGATGGTGAAAACTATTATAGTTTGTTGTCTCGTTGTTTTATCAAATCATTTAAATTTTAAATCTCAGTTTTATTTCTTCGCTCCCTCCTCACTTGGATGACCAAAGAGGCAACTGTGAACATAATATGGTATATAAATATTTTTTGGATGTTTTTTTAAGATCAGTGATGAGACATTCAACCTTAAGAGTTCTTCTAGATGACCTATTTGTCCCAACCGGTTCTTGTCAAATGTGAAATTCCAATGAAAACAACTAAGATCCTCTCATTTTTTCAGTGTCATAGTTTTTTGAGACTCTTCTAGATACCTTCTTTTTTGGTGGTATGCATATATGACACATTTGTGATTTAAAGACAACTAAGAACCCTTTTTTTAATGATCTGTTGTCTTTTGGAAGTTATAGATTTGTTGGTTTATGCTATGTTTTTCTGAGACCTCAGGGTTTAGTAAAACTGGCATTGTTAAATTACAATTTTTTTCACCGATAATATTGCATCTAAATATTTGTGCTTTGTAGTGTTAAGCCTTAAGAAAAGAAGAGTTTGATGACTTCCGGTATTTCCAGATGATCGCACTGTTACTATGAACTATCATGCTCCTTGCTTACTTTAGGACAGTTATGTAGCTACGGGAGATAATTTTATGTGTGCCCGAGGAATCGACAGCTGATAATGATCGGAAGTGACGAGTTTTCCTGAAGAATGACTTGTCTCGTGACCTGCACCGGCTGCAATTTAAAAATAATATTATCATATTATTGATTGTAATTTTATTTGTCATTTTCTTAATTTTGATAGTCACACTGCTCACTATTACGAGAGTTGTTTATTTTTATTTTGCAATACTCAAACTAGATATTTGCTTTCAATTATGGGATGAGCTAACATGAATACTTCCGTTGTAAACAACACTACAGTAAAGTGACAAAATGGTCATTTGTTCAGAAACAACTGCAGTACAGCTATTTTCAAATTGCAAAATCAAACAGATAACGAGTTTATTCGCAGCAATTTCTTGCCAAAGCTGTTGTGTAACTGTTTTTAATAAGTTGCAGCTGCCCCAAACAAGCCCTTTGTTGCCCTGAACATCAACTTAGATTTCTTTTTTGGGCAAATTTACATACATTTCACATATTTTTTATACATTTACATATATAAAACTTAAAATTTGTTATTTACATTATAACATCTCACTATTAAAAAATTATGCATAAAAAAAGATGTATTTCACTTTTAAAAAATTATGCATAATAATATTTTTAGTATGATATCAAAGACTTGAGAGCGATTTATATAAATGAGTTAAGATGTTTAAATATGTAAATATATAAGAATCTTGTGGTATAATGCTATGTATGTAAATGTCTTTTTTCCAAAAAAGAAATTAAAAAAAAAATGTTTCTAAAACGAACTCCTCAGAGAAACGTTTTTATTATTTCTATGTATGTCCCCGATCTCCACGCACGGCCTTCAATTCCTTTCCGTCTAATGTTTTTCTTAAAAGGACATTCAAAGCAATTTCTTTCTAGACTTATGCGGAAAATAAAGCATAAATTTAAAATAATGAGAAATTTACACGGCCACACAATTCTCATGTATTTACATATGCCCCACCTAAATTTTTATATTTACATACATACACAACACATTAGTGCTTTAATTCCACAAATAAAAGCATTTATTTCACTTTTAAATAATGTTAATAGAGATTTCTTCATGTGATATTCAAAAATTGAGTGTTATGTGTGCAAATATGAAAGTTTAGGTGTGAGTTATGTAAACACAAAAGAATAAAGCCCCCAAAATCATTCGCTTTTCATGAGCACAATTCTTCATATATTATCATATCCACCAACATGCAAATCAATTTGTTCTACTTAAAATTTCTTACAATGAATAAAATATATTTTACAGAAATTTGCATACGCAGCACCCAATTCTTACGCATCTATCTATCTCACACCCAAACTTTCATATTTACAAAATCAGCACCGACTGTTGGGAAATGGTGTAAAAGATAAATTTGGAAACATAAATCCTAATCGTTGTATTCCATAGTTATCAATTAAAATTTACATAACTTTATGCAATTATATATTGAGAATCATAATTCTATATTAGTATCATAAATAAAAAATATTTGTAAAATAGCATAAATATTAATACAAATGAAAAAAAGGATTAAAGTTAAGGAAGCTGTTAATTAATGGAGTTCACATGCTGGCTTGGAGTTCACATGTTGGCTTGTTGTTTGCGTCGGCGAAGTGGAAGCCAAGCCACGAGGACAAATTTTATCCACATGAAAAGCATGGCAAGGACCGTCAGCTTTGTTTTATTCCTTCTTTTTTTTGGTTGGCCTTTTGCCTTGTGTTTTTATCTTAACGTTAAATAAATAACAACAAGTTTAAGAAAATGATGTGCTCGAATGCGATGCTGCCTGGAGCCAGCAACAGTTTGGCTAAAGGAGGTATTCATCATCTTTTACATTGTTATTAAAATTTTTAATATCATATAAAATACTTAAAACTTTTTTTTTTCTTAATATATACACATTTAATAAAAAAAATATTGATTAAGGTATGGCAGAAATTTTCATTGGTAGTTTAAACTTTAAAGAACATGTTGAAATTAGCCAATCCGCACTGGCCCTCTCTGATCGATCATCTCAATGTGACCCGTGAGAAATATGATCATGTTAGGTGCACGGATGTTAATTATAAAATATGTTATCTCTGATATAGTATTCTCATGTTGTATTTGTTATTTATGTACATTTTACATTAAAATGATGGGAATGTAAAAGACTATCTTTTTTCATAGAGAGAGCTTAGAACACTCTCCATTTTAGAACACTCTCCATTTTCTATTGCTTTCTATCTCCCTTTTGTGATTTTTCATTGGGTGTGATTCATGGATATTTATGGGTTCTACATTTATATTTTAAATTTAATAGATGTGTGCTAGAAGATTCTCAATTGTAGAGAATTCAGCACACACTTAAATGAAAGAGAACAACCAGTGGAGACACACCAGAAGCTTTTACTTGAAAAACCTGTAAAAGAGTAAAATCACGGGACCTGACCCAGTTAAAGAGATCCGCCTTAAACTGGAGATTATAAATACAATAAATTATCCCACAAATTGGAAAGAGTTACACAATCTTCTCAGCTACAAAGTCGGTGCATAGATGAACTTGTCGTAAGAAGTGAGCGGCGAGTGCTGGTAAGTGACTGGTCGTCGACGACGACATGATATTGGATTTTTGCTCCTTCACTAAGCCTTAGTCTTCAACCTAAAGATGTTCCTTTAATCATACACATTTAATGAACATTTGAGTATCTTAACGATGTCGAAATTGAGCGCTCTGGGGCTCATTGGATACGTCTAATCAAGACACTCGATTCAACAATGTACTCACCAGATTCGACATTTGTTTGACTTTTCAAATATGTCCAAAAAGCTTTCAAAAGTAATTTAATTGCTTGATCTAAGCTTGATTTAACTCTAATTAGACCAATATCAGTATCATTGGGTCAGTATCGTCGAGCCAGACAGTTTGACCATACGTGTGTTGAAATCGGAGCTCCAGATAACTCTTAATCGAAGTTTGAATATTTCTTGCTAAAAAAAAAACATCGAGTTTAATATCATGCCTTAAGGTTTTCGTTGGATGATGGGGATTTTTTTGAGGCGTATCATTAATAATTATATAGTTAAAAAAAATGAATTTTAACCTTAAAATGTATTGCATCTCTTAGTTCTTAATTTAGTCACGTCCCTTCTTAAATTTTAATCTCTCAACTCAATAGATAATTTGTAGCGCATGTTAAACTCGTTATGATCAATTTATTCTAAATTTTGTTTCCCACAACATCACCATAATTCTGTTTGGTTGCATTCTCTATATTAACTTTCATAATTTTTTGCAACGGAAAATGACATATATCAACGTTTGGCAGTTATATAATCATACTCACAATCAGTTATATAACTTTAGATGTTAAGATATATACATAAATGAAAAATTTATAATGCATTCTCAATAATTCATTTTTCTAAGAAGCAATCCATATTAGGTAAGAATTTGAGCACCCTCTATAACATTTGCCTTGTTGAATTGCATAAGACATGGTTGGTATAGTTTGGTGACTTACACATACGCATAAATATTAATTTTTTCTAATGAAAATGTTTGCAATCAGAATTTTGTTGGAGCAGATATTGAAATGTCTTCTACAAAATATGCTTTTGTAATTGTTTGGGCCCTATTGTAATTAACTAAAAAATTATCGCTGCAGATAAGATCACGAGCAACGAGGGCGCAATTGATGGAATCATACAACATTCCTTTGTTCGGTAGTGGGAATCGCCTCACGTGAAATCACTCATTTTTTTTTTACGGCTTTATTAGTTAAGAAACTATGTATTTACACATCTAACACCTACATTATATTTTTTATATTTAAACCTCTTCCACCGTTGTGTTACAGGAATATTTCATCTACGTTATCTGTAAAAAATGAAGTGTTATTCGAGTTTTATATGGTGTTATTCGATTATTTTGCGGTGTTATTGGAATATTCTCTCACATCAGTTGATTTGGAGCTGACGTGTTATTGGAATATTCCCCCGCGTTACTTGAATTGGGGTTGTGTTATTCTAATAACATAGTGGCAATTGAAATAACACGGGGAATATGTCGAATAACACATCCCCAAATCAAATAACGTGGGGGAATATTCCAATAACACTGCAAAACAGTCCAATAACATCATATAATACTCGAATAACACTTTAATCTTTACAAATAACACAGATGAAATATTTCTGTAACGCAGCGGAATATTTCTAACTATTGCAATCCGAAGTAGCTCTGCGTTCGGAGGTTGATGTAATATTTTTTCCCGCATAAAGAATAATCATTTTTTAACTTTTAAAATGTGAAGTACATATTTCTACATAGGTAAAATGACATATACATAAAAATTGAAGTTTAGAGGGTAGAGATGAAAATATGTAGTAATTGAGTGGTATGTATGTAAATCTTCCGATAATTTTCACCTGTTGATAGTACATATGAAGTAATTGAGTGGCATTTACAGCAAAAAATTGAAACAGTTACGCTGGAAATCATGATGTTTACAATTTAGAAAACAAAAATAACAATTTCTTATAAAATTTTCAAAGTTGCCTTGACATTCTATTTGAACGTTAAAACATTTTGTGTGATTGAAACAAAGGAATCGAGTAAAGAAAAGTATAGATATTATTTTAAAAATTATAAAAGATTTGACTTGTGGAAAAAAACACTTAATTTTTTGTCTGTGTGATTACGATAGAAAGTAAACTGTGTATTAATATGTGTTTTGCTCCAAATCAACTTATTGCAAATGTTAATGCAACATTAATGTCAATCATTGCAATGCTAAAGTTCAAACCTATTACATTTATGAGCTGCTGGGGTTGGCTAAGTAGTTGAGGCAACTTACCATATTTGAGGGTGAACGTGGCTTTTTGATTGAGAGATATGGTTTGTTCGCGTTTCGCTTATTTAATTTTTTTATTATTCATGTTCGGCTAACACTTGAGATGGCTCATGAATAACATGCTTTTATTCGCCTTCTTTTAAGCTCTTTTGTTCAAATTAACTCTTTTTTTACTTGTTTAATCATTTAATTATTTATCAAGCCATGAGCACATAGTTTGCCACATGTGAAGCACAGAAATTTTGCATTTTTCATCCTCTTTTATGCATTTAAACTTTACCAATAACTTTCATATTAGTGGTGTGAGATAGAGTAGGATTTTGTTTTTTTTCAGGAAGGCGTATTACATATAGAATTTCTAAGCTACAAATGGAGGGTTGTAGGCGCACTAGAGGAATTGATAATGAAAAGATTTAGAATGTCTCCTTATGGCAATTCTTGAAACCCTATAAGGTTTCTTCAGGCGGCTAGGGTTCCTCTTTGTCTTAGCGTTAGTCTCTCTTTCTTTCCCCTTTTGGAAAATCTCTGTGTTATTTTCTCTTTTTTGTATTCTTCTGATTTTTTTTTTAGTTTTTGGGGCTTTGCCCGAGAGTCTTCATTCCTTCATTTGCCTTCTTCTCCTCCTCCTTGAATCATTTATGGTTATCAGCCAGTCTTAAACTGGAAGAGATTATTTCTTCAACTGCTTTTAATTTATCTTATTTTCTTTGCATTAATGAAAATGTTATTTTCTCAGATGAAGTAGTTGATATTGGATCCAAATAATGGGATCTTGCTTTAGGTGATTATGCTTTGGGTAGAAAACTTTTTTATGATAACCTTCTTCAATCTATCTGTGAGAAATGTAAATGGAAAGGCTAGGTGTTGAGTTTCTCTCCTTAACTAAGGTTTTTTTTTTCAAATTTACTTGCTATGAAAATGTTTAGATGTTGAATCTAGAATTGTTTTTTGGAAATAGACGCATCGAGAGTTAAAGCCGAGAGAAGGAGGAGTAGAGAGAGAGAAGAAAGACGTTAAGATATTCTTAGTAGAGAGGCCAGAAAAAAAGTTCTCAGTCCTGAGATCCCTTCATTCATTAACGAATCTCCTATTTAGAGGAGGTCTTCTTGCACAATTACATAAAGTAGAGAGCAATTCTGCAATCAATGTGTTAATTTAATACTAATTTATATTAAACTTTAAATTCAGATATGCTAGTAATCAGTCGGTCGACATGTTTTGCTTCGGTCGACAAAGCATTAGGCCTTGTTGAAGTCATTTATGTCAAGGTATGAGTGATCGATTTGCCGGTTGCATTCAGCCGACCTTCAATGAGCTTCGGTGGTTGGGACAATAGATAGGCTCACCGACTAGATTTGCTTAGGGTGGACTTGATTCAAGGTATGAGTGATCGATTTGCCGGTTGCATTCAACCGACCTTCAATGAGCTTTGGTGGTTGGGACAATAGATATGCTCACCGACTAGATTTGCTTAGGGTGGACTTGAGCAGTCAGTGTGATATTTCAAACGATCGATTTGGATCATGCCTCTTGAATTTAATGCCTCGATTGTTGTGTCATCATCTTTAGCCATTTGATTGTTATAAGATTTGTGCCGATAATACTAGTTTGTACATATTAGTTCGCTTAGTTTTCTTGTTTCTTGTTAGTGACAACTATAATAAGGACACTGAAGTTATTAAATAATCAGTGACATCAAAATCATGAATTGACCGAACAATTTACTTCCATTTGGGTTCCGTGTCTAGTGTCCTTTATAAATAAAGTCATAGACTTGTCGTTGCATCCTTATTTGCCATTTTTTTCCATATAGCCAAGGTACATCATAGTTGGCGGTGTTAGCCGAATCAACGTGGATCCCAGAATTCTAGCCAAGGTGGGCTTCCGGGCCAATACTCTGTAAAGAAGGGGAAGACTGTGAAGAAACAAAAACGGTCGAGGCTCAAACTTGAACCAAACAATATAGTCAACTCATCTAATGGCATTGAGGATCGATCGCCAAAAAGCTTTGTAAGGAAACTCTGGATTTTGAGCCCGATGTGAACACGATTATCGAGGTCCAACAATTCATACTTGCGGCAGGTGCTGAGGAGAGCTGAAGGGAGCTGAAGGGTGCAACAATCATCGCCTCTCCTCAGCAGCCACTACCATGAGGCAGAGACCCTCATCTCGAGAGAGAGAAAAGCTTGTGAAAGCCCTTTTTTCGATAGATAGATTTATGAGTACGTAAAGCTTTCTTTGGTCGTTGGTTGTTTTTAACAATTTTTTGATGTTATCCCCATACAGATGAATAAGTCAGGTCTGAGGGTCACGAAGATGGTGGGTCTTCCAAAGACGTTGTCGAATTTTCCCTCGTTGTGGTGGTCGGTCGCAGGTTGAGTTCGTAGGACTTCTGCCATTAATCGCTTCGAAGGGGCACCAGTCACCCGACCCTTTGCCTGCTATCGACTCTCAACAGAAGCGAGCAGAGCTACGGCTGCCTTCTCTCGGATCTATGGAGCAGACCAGACCGTTTACGGTGTTGGTCGGTTCTTCGGAGGGAGCGGCCCGAGGTTCGGCCGTAGATCCTCCATTTATTGTAAGGTTTCTATTGAGATTTCATTTCCTTAGTTTTTAGGTTGAAATTGCTTTGTAATGTTTTGGGTTTGTTGGTCTCATTTTCATTATATTTTTCTAGGTTTTTCTTATTGGCTTGTGGTATCTATAGCCTTTTATTTCTTGTAGTGTTTTGGGATTGTTTTGTTGTTGAGTTTTTGTTTTGTTGTTATTCTTCAATTGAGGAAATTTTTATTGCTGCTTTATGCTCTCTATTGATTTTTTTGGAGAGATTGATGTTGTGGTTGTTCTGTTGAAACTGTTTGGTTTTGTGGTTTTCTTCTTGTGATTCTTCTGCTGTGACTATTTTGTTTGGTGTTTGATATTTTTCTAATATTCAATTTACTTATCTTGATCAATACTTTTTTTGGCTGTGTTTTTAGGTTATGTTATGATGTATCCATTCTTACTTAGTGGCTTTGACATTCTTTGGAGATTTTACTTTGCTATATTCCTTGCAATTAATCTAGATGGAAATTCAGTTTCAACTATTTATTATAAGGTTTTCTAGTAAGATTTTGTTTCCTTAATTTTAGGTCGGAGTTGCTTTATAATGTTCTGGGCTTATATATTTTATTTTTTTGCCTCCTTTATATCTTTAGTGTTGCTATTTTTGTTGATTACTAATAATGTTTGTAGTTTATTAGCTTGTTGTTATACTTTGGAGATGGTTTTTCTGTTCTTTCTTTTTGTCTTGCAGGCTCTTACGTATGTATGGGACGATCTTCTTACTTCTTGTCGCACTCTGTTGTTATTCTGATTAGTTTGATGTGGTTGTCCAGTTGGAGCTACTCGAATTTATGATGTTAAGTGATGTGAAGAAGTTCTTCAGAGTTTTGTTACATTTTTTCAGTCTTTTGTTCTCGTTTGTTCTTTATTCTCTCGGTTTATACTTTTTTTTTCTTGTACATAGATTCTTTTGTTGTGTTTGTTATATTTTTTTATTTAATAAATTTGGGCTAAGCCCTCATTTTTCGCCAAAAAAAGGGTACAAAAGACTATGGGCAGATTTTTAGGAGAATTTACATCATATCACCCACATACAAACCTTAACACCTAAAATTAGGGGTGGGAAGGGTTTCACGAGATTTTACATATCTATCAACCAAATTCTATGTATTTACATATTTAACACATAAAAAATATACTTTTAATAATTATATCACCCAAATAAATTTTAAAAAATAACAAACATAGTATTTTTTTAAAATATAGAATAAAAATTAGTATAAATAAATATTATTTTCTTATTTCAAGCAAAAAATTAGCTCAACATGAACGAACAAATTGTTGTTCGTATTTAAAATCGAGCTCAAGAAAATTGTTCATATAGAATAAAAATTAGTATAAATAAATATTATTTATTTATTTCAAGCCAAAAATGAGCTGAACATGAACGAACAAATTGTTGTTTAAAATCGAGCTCAAGAAAATTGTTCTTGTTCACCTCATTTGCTTAATGAATAAATCGAACACGAGATAATTGACAAGTCAAACAAGAGTTATTTAGGAACGACAAACTTTTTCTCAAGTCTTGTGTTGATTTTGTAACCTTTGATTCATTGTGAGAAGGAATTTACAATTAAATTCGCTTGAAAGCCTAAAAAAACTCTCCATATTTAATATCATTAAATTTTTTAGTAACGAATGCTTCTCGGTATTAACATCTTAATTAATTGTTGGTGTGCCCTGAAAAAATTTAATGTAAACCTACTTGCATGGTCGATGAAATGGTGGCCTCAATCAATCACCCTCAAAATAAATATAAATATAAAATTTGGAATTTCTTAAATTTGATAATTATTTTCTTAAAAAAATTACATCTAACTATAGATTGAAGCTCTATTTGTATGTTTTAGATGCGAGACTTCGGTTATAATGAAATAATTTTTTTTTTATAATTTATAATGATATCATTTTTTTTTTACCTTTATTTTGCTGAAATTTAAAAATATAGAAAATTCTATTGGCTTCGGAACGAAAGAAGATATTAGGCACATATAACACACCTATAGATGGCAAAACACAACAGAGAGTGTGGCGAGAGAGCATGCATGATGGTATGTGTGCATGTGATCGACGGTCCGCAGATAAAGAAGATATTAGGCACATATAACACACCTATAGATAGCAAATCACAACAGAGAGTGTGGCGAGAGAGAGCATGCATGATGGTATGTGTGCATTGTACGCACATAATTCTCTCTTAAGGAAGTAAAGAGCAAAGATGATGGTCTATATGGTGAACGTACGTAATAATTTTTCATCCATATGAGCATAATGCTTGGCTAATAAGAAATAAGGGTTGACGGGTGAAATGTAGAGGAAGTGAAGGTAGTGGCAGACGTGAAATTCAGTTGTGGGTCACAAAAGTTTGGGAGTTTTGTGTAAGTTCACAATGGTCTAAAGTGACCTTTGCAAACTTGTATACATTTTGTTTTTAGTTGATGTAATTGATAAAATAATAATACGGTTAAAATCCATGTTGATGAGACCACTTTTGAGGGGATATTACTCATTATGATAACTCTTTCTTATTAATTCACTTTAAAAAATTATTTTGATTTAACCCCTCATTTGAGAATGCTTTCGACTTGCACCAATGTAGTTGCTCTAAAGAATTTATGGTTGGCGGCGGAGAGTTTTTGAAACGTCTCCGGGTGTATGCTGAAATTTCACTAAGACAATGAGTCTGACTCCTCCACATATGAAGCCTAATTTTAAGGGGGCATTTACATCATGAGACCCAATTGTTATGTCTTTACATATCTACATTAAAAAATCATTATTTTATTTTTTTTAAATGAAATAGATCACTACATATATATATATAGAGAGAGAGAGAGAGAACTTTTGATTAAGTGAATAAATAAAAACAATTCTCAAAAAGTTGTTGTAAAGTTGTGACGGACAAAATTACCTTTTAAAAAAGTGCGGCCGGAGTAATAATAAATATATTTTTCAAAACGATCAAATAATAATTTTCTTATAGCCCCAATTTAAAAGGTCTAATTTAAAAATAACTTCCAACCACAAAAAATTTAATTATGATAACAATCTCAAATGCAAAAAGACAGAAAAATGACCTATATAATAGTTTTCCGGCTGCGATTGGGCTATCTAACAGTGCGAATTCCATATAATTTATCTGTCTGATATGTTTTGGAAATTTAGATAATCTTATTTAATTTTAATGTGGGAGAATGCCTCTTACTTTTGGCCATTTTTACGGGGGAATTGAGATTGAACTTCATACAATATCAGCCTACACAGCCCATAAGAAGCTTGATTTACACACGTATGCAACTATTGCTCAGAGCCCACCGCCAAGCCTTTTCAAACACAAATTGTGTGGGTGGATTGTCAAAGGGGCCACCAATAGAACATTTGTTTATGAAAGTGATGTGTGATATTTTAAATAAGAGTATTATCATTAAACTTATATCTATTCTCAAATATAAATAGAATGTACAAAAGTCCAACTCTAAATCTTGCCAAAATCTTGACCATTAATTGATATGTCCACAATTACGCCTAAACTTAGTGGCAAAATATTACTTTTGGTTGTACTTACTATTAAATTGAAATTAAAAGTAAAATGTTCTAAAAAAAAAGTTATTTAAAAAATCAGGTAGCTTGGTAGGAAGTAGAAAGGGGCCTAGAGTCCTTTCATGCTTATATGGAAATTGACTTGTTGGTGATTTAAAGATGAGAAAATATTATGTTTGGTAAATTGGACATGCTATTGAGCCATGGATCGCACCACGTTGTTGGATGCACGACGTGAAGTAATAATTTCTCCTAAAAGAGAGATTTAATTTTTTTTTGGCCCGTCAGGAGGCTGTTTTAGAAGGAGAGGACATTATTTTTGTACAAAAGAAATTATTTCAAGGAGCTTTAATAATTTTACTCCATTATATTTTTTAAAATGTTTAAGATACATATATTTAAACGATGCAAACTTCATGAAATATTTAAATATTCAGTTGGAAACATTAAAAAGTGAACATAGAAAATTTGAAATATTATTTGAGCAAACTTAAAATTAAAATGAAGACCACCATGAGACGAGTCTAATGACACTAAAATTGCTCAAATCTAAGTTTAGATAAGTTTAACTCATGTAATTGAAATGTACTAGAAAACTCCATGATATTAACTATAAGGGTCAAATGATAATTAAATTTTGCATGTTTATTGTCAAATTGAGTGTCTTAAAGAGAGTGATCTTGCAAACCCAAGATTATTATAGTATTAAATGGTGAATAAATGTCCTACGATCAAAGTAACAATAAAAGGCATCAAATGTAGCCTTTTAGGACTTCTAAGAAAATAGTGAAAATATCATTCTATGAAATTACAGATAAACTCTCATTCTTCAAATGAAGATTTTCTAGGCATCATCTAATGCATTCTAAAAAAATTCCGAATAAGCTCACATTTTTTAGAAAGCTTGGAGATAAACAACTTTGGAGATCTCTTTGACAAAATTTTATCGACCGCGACAAGCAGCCATGCCCAATTTACTTCTCCTAATCATTATAATTATAGAATTGATGATTTCCCCAGGAAGAGACTCTTGACCGCGATGCATTCCACATACGTCATCTCATTGGAAGGAAAGTCCTTCAACATCCAAGGGGAGAATTTCTCGTTAGCTAAATCTGAATCGCCAAACGTTCAGATACAACAAACGAGAAGTCCTCCCATTCAAATACCATTGAACAAGAAGTTGAGAGGGAGGATGACGAGATCAACGAGTTATTCAATTCACTTCCCTGCCATCACTACCCACATGGCCACATATCAACCAATTCTTTATGCTTAGCATTATTCATCATTTGTTGAACTTTCTAAAGCTTTCCTGATGGAGTCTACAAGTGTGCCCTCTATTGCTATGTATAAAGTGGGAGATGAAAAACTTCAGAAGAATCATTCTAAATTGACAACGAATTATAATAACATATGGCCAAGCCGATTGTAACCTGGCATGGTTGACTGGAACTTAGTTGGGGCATAATGGAACCTGATTTGGCTAAGTGAAAGCTGTCGAATCGAACGAAGACAAGTGCGTGTTTTCAAAATGAAATTGTTGATATGAAACTAAAATTATTTTTCTCTATAAGACAAGTGAAAGTTTTTCTCTAAATACAAGTTGAAAAAATATATGAGGAAAAATGAGTGGTGTATCTAATGAGTCAACTATTCATCTGCTTGAGGACTATTAAGTCTCCTACAAGATTAAAGCAAGGGGGCATTTTGGCCGGCATTCAAAGAGTAATATCAAAGATCGTCAACTCACTATTATTATAGTTGACCTGGTCTTATCAGGAAAGTTCTCCAAGTGTTATCAGTGAAAGGAGTCTCCCTTTTTGTACAACTAGATTGATTTTCTTTCTAACGTGACTCGATTTTAAGAAAAATTCAAGCATTTTTGTTAAATTTGGACTATCCTTTGTTTAGGGCAATAACTCTCCAACAGGAAGTAGTCGCTAAAATTTTTCAACTTTTCTCATACTTAAATCTTGTGATCTTCAACCTAATTCATTCTTTGTTTTGAGTTACATTTTGGAAAGAGCTTCTCTAAAGTTGTCCCAACATTAGACTATTAAACCAACTAGGGTCCAAGATATGTCATTTTCTTTTTATTCCTTAGAAACTTGCTCGTGAGAGGAAATCTTACCCGAGTGCTATGAAAATAAAGAACTAAGAAAATGTATAAATGCAATAAAATAAAAATAAAGAGACAATTTCTGGGAGATTTTCCTTGTATTATAACAAATAACATCTGATCAAAAAAACACTTATGGATAATAGACGATGATGAATAAATATCTGATCAATAAATCACACATTATCCGACTCAGAACACTCATGCATCATAATATTCCATGTCTCATAGCGTGAAATAGGTCAAGCTCTGACAATTAAATTCTCTACCATTAATTATAAGATCCATAGAGGGTAGCATATAAATCACCCCAACTTACACACGTGAAGAATGCTAAAATATTTGCTTAATATGATTGGTGTAAAGTGCGAAACTCCAAGATGATGACATAATAAAGCGATTGAAACATAGGAGGTGTAAGACTTGAGTAGGGCGATAACTCGGAGGATCGATCAAAAGTATTTTTAAAATTGTCGACCTTTCAATCATCATAGTTAGGCGCTCATCACAATATCATTCAACACAAAGATGAAAAAAAAAGTACAAAGGCGCGACAAACTAACAATTTCTCATTTTCATTCATATCTCATTTTTTTTTATGGTCCATCATAATCCTCATTGCTCTCCTCCTCCCTCTCTAATGAATCTGACAGTGGCGTGAAAAACTTCTTCATGTCGGTCCATTCAGGAGAGAACAATTGGGTCTTCACTATGCAGACAACTTCAAAAGAAACCCCGTCTTAAAACTTCTCAGTGAGAAGATACGCCTAAGTCGAGTGGGAGGATAGCTCGTCAAAAATTTTTCATAAGTTTTCATTGTTGATATTTGGCCTTTAATGACTTAATTTTCCTCTAGGGTAGCTGAAAGCATCTATGACTGTCTGAGCGCCTTTGCCTTGGCTGCCTTCGCCCTCTCTTTAACCTCCACCAACTTCTGTTGAGTCTCTAATCGTTCTTATCGCTCTATACGAAAGTTGATCGACTGAAGAAGAGAAGCTTTCGAGACCATCAAATGACATATGTTAGTTGTTCAACATAGGGATGAGAAGCTTTGTTCTAGAAGAGCCTCTTAAGTTGAGAGACCAAATCACATCAGCTATCGTTAGGGGGTAGTGAGAATTACAAGGGAATCAAATTTACCTATCTTTTTAAAGATCAATCAGCATGAACCTTCCATTTGAGCTTACCTATCTTTTTAAAGATCAATCAGCATGAACCTACCATTTGAGCTCGTTGTCACGCTCTGCCACATTCGAGAAATCGTCGAGACAAACACTGGATGGAAGATTCTAGAGAAGGTCAGAATATGAGGAGTCATCAAAGGGGCTCTAGAAGATTCCACCACATACAGGAGAGAGCAAGGAGGGAAAGCTCTAAAGAGGATCTAAGAATAACCTAGAATGTTCTAGAGTTATGTATGTACATAAGAATAGTCTAAGAGATAAAATATTATATTGTAATCTAGAAACTTCTCTTGGACTTGGAATAGTCCCACATTTGCTAGATGAAAGGCCAAAGACATGGAGGAGGCTATAAATAGGAGCTCCTCCCCTCATTTGTAATTACCCAAGCATTGAATCAAAACATTCTAATATTCAAGTGCTAATTATTCCCTTCTCTCTATTATTCTTCTTAAGAGTGTTTGGGGCTCATAAGTCCAGTGTTGTGAGGGGTAAGACTGATTTAGTGCTAAGAAATAGTGCTAAAGCCGCACGGGTGACTTGAGGAAAGTTAGTCCGTGACATCGTGCTCACCTTTGACTACACATCTTGTATTAGGATCCATCTGAATGAAGATCCCTTACATTTCTTGCGAAATGGAGCAAAAACAAAGTTTCTTGAATCAGTCGTTAGTGCTTTCCCCTCATGATGATGCTCTTCATTGTAACTCATTGGCTCGAGTTGATCCCCTTGGAGAGATTCAACCAGAAGCAAGACAACTAGCTTCATCCTCTGTAAACAAATCAAATAATGCATGTGTGGTGGCAAATTCTACTCCTCGACTTTTTACAAAAGCCTTCCTCTAGCAACGGTTTGACTTCGCTAGGCTAGCCAATCTCTCGGTCTCTCGATGTTGCATGCACGATGAACCTACAAATAATAGAGAACCCTTGGAGGGCACTGAAAATGTTGACCCCTTAATGAGGATTAGCTCGAGCGTTACAATTCTTTGAATACAATAGTTGAATTAAAAATAGAATAAATAAGGTTCGCACCTTCCGGAATTTCTCTGGTCAAAAATACCTTGGGCATTGTTGCCTTCGCCATTTAGATAATTTCAAGGAGAGCGATCCTGCAAGCCTTCTTATTGAATTCATAGACAATAACTATCCCCTCCATCTCAGCTTCGCAAGCATCCAAGGCTTTCCGGTCCTTTTCAATCATCCGATCAAAAGAGTCGAACAAAAGCACCCGGTTCATAGTCACCAGTTCAAGATTTTGGTGGATAGATAACTGACGTCGTCGACATCATCAACTTCCACCAACACTCTCGCTGGCACATTCCCCATTGTTTTTATGAGGGATTCGCTGGACAGGACTGTTCGGATGTACCACCCCAGAGGACAAGAACCCATATATAAATGGGGTTTCTAATCTTTCCCCTTATTCTCAAGCCCTAGTAGTTGAAATTTTCTGATCAAAGCAAACTACACTATTCTATTTGGGTCGACCGAGAACAAGAATAAATAGTTGAAGAGTTTGATAGACCACAGAATATATGACCGATGGTAGAAAATGATGAAGGCCATGATGGTTGCTATGGAGTTGGCATACTTTGGGCAGAAATGATGCCAAAGTATGCAAAGATAGAGCATAAATGCCAACAAAAAGATAGTCAAAGACCAAAATGAAACCGATCTTTATAAAAAAAGAGTTCGTAGCTCGGTTGGTCTCACCAAAAACCTGAAGTTTGATGAAAGGATCTAAGACTTAAGTCACCCGCAGCCAATCGAACTCTCCCGAGGAATCCACAATTTGTCTTTTAGGTCAATCAACCCAAAGTCTTTCGGAGAATATGACAAAACTAATGAGCAAAGCGCAAATAAAGGATCGAGAGAACTATAAGAAAGGGAAAAAATATAGTAAGTGTAACATCATCAACCTTACATCTTATATATAGTCCCAGTATAGTTGGCCGAAAGGAGCCTTGTCGACCTAAGGACTGCTAATCTCAGCTGATCGAGGGTTAATTCGAGAATTAATAGAGATTTGTTCACCGTATTATTTGGTACTGTTCTTTCTCTTTCTTACTCTGCATTCTATTATGTGAATGTGATTCACAGATAAATATACAATAACGCGTAAAACCAAATAAATTCTGACATATAAATAATTCTTTAAGTGGTATGCCCATCAACACTATTGATTCCAAATTCATAATGGAAATCTGCAAGCATGATTGTACTTTCTAATATTCTTAGAGCAATCATTAGCAATAAATTACAGTTTTAGCTCTCACATGGCGCCGCCAACCTCATGTGGCAGCAACAAAATAAGTGTACATATTCTAATATCAGAATAGAGGAGGACCAAAATGAATAAAAGCCAATAAACTAATTCCTCGATGAAAACACGTTTGTAGACTAATTAATTACTCTTAATTATCTTAAAGAAGCCCCTTCCCTTCCTTTGGAACTATGCTTTAATAAAGGAAGGAAAAAAGCCCACATTTAATTATTAATTAATCACCGATTAACATTTGACATGATGAGAGCCCATTTAATAAGCCAAAAGCTTGGCATGTATGCCCCTTTCCTTATCCCATCATTCAGTGTTTCTCCCACAAACTCTGAGAGTTTTCCAGCGGAGTTTCAGAGGTTTGGCGTGCTATGCGCACAATTCGGGAGCAGGATGTAAACCGTCGATTTCAGCCTAAAATGATTATTATTTTAATATTTACTTTGTATATTTACTGATTATATAAACCATAAGTGTGTGATAAGGTTATAAGAATTTCATATATTTAATTTTGATACCCCCATCAACAAATTCTCATCGTCCAGCATGAATCTCAAAGCATGATGTTGATCGCGTGATAATCTTTTGAGTAAGAAATATTCAAACTCGGATAAAGAATCATCTAGAAGTCTGATTTCAATAAGTTTACAATCAAACTGATAGGTTTGACAAGACAAACCCAGTGGTACCAGCATTGATTCAATCTGAACCAATTCGAGCCTTGATCAAGCAATTAAACCATGTTTGTAAGTCTTTCGGACACATTTAGAAGATAAAACATATGTTGAATCCAGGGAGTTTATAGTTAAAATGAGCATCTCAACAAGACGAATTCAACGAGCACAAGATAACTAATTAATGCACTCAAATGCCCATCAAACACAGTCTAATTAAAGGAAATTCCCCGGACCGTCCAATCAAAGTGGTTCATATTTCTTCATTAGTTGCACCCAGAACACTATAAATAGAGTATCATCTCTCTCATGTGAGGAGGAGAGCTTGATGTTTGAGAAAGAACTTGAAGTTTATAGAATGAGCTGAAGTCCAACACCACTCCTGCCACCGTCGATCGTCGCCGACTGTCATTGACCACCGTCGACCGTCGTTTACTTTCGTTGACCGCCTTCGACCACAGTGGACCACAATTGACCACCGCCATCCACCATCAATCACTGTTGACTACCGTCGACCGTCGTTGATCACCACTGATTGTCATCGATCACCGTCAACCGACGTCGACCATCACCTGTCGGCCTCCATCGATTGTCATCAGCCGCCACCCACTTCCTACAAA
>NW_018164478.1:4482856-4492160 GCF_001263595.1 Phalaenopsis equestris | reverse complement strand
GTAGGTTTCTTAAGAAGCACTCTTATTGGGCTTGGATCCTTAACAAATGCCTCTTAATAAGTCTTAATGGGATTTATTGGGCCATTTGATCAAATATTTGTGACCAAACCCCTAAATGGTCAGGAGGTAAGTCAAAACACTCATTATGACCCATTAGTTTCAAAGTAAAAAAAAATAAGGCTTTATTTCATTGATGGTCCCATCAAAACTCAACTAGATAAAATTAGATTACTTGGTCAAACTAAGTTGACCAAGAAATTGGGATTGTGAATATCTTTCAAGTATATTTTATAAAATTGTATGCACTAAGTTTATTTTAAATAAAATTGTTGTGGGAAAAGAGCTGTTATTATTAGGAGTTTACTAGGCCATTATAGAATTAACTAATTAAACATAGGCGTTCATAAATGTGTGGTGAACCAAAAATAAATTCCAAAATCTCTAAGATAAGTCTTACAAACATAGATAAGATTGAGTTGATTAACTGTTAAATATTATAGAGATTTATTCAAATTGAGTTTAATTTTTAGGTTCCTATTTTCTGTTAACCTGTAATTGGTCAATGAAGTTTCTTCATTAATCCATGTTCTGTTAAAAGGATCTAGATAAACTTAGTAAACTTCTAGATAAGTTTAAAGTTGGACAAAAATAAGGTCAATATTGAGATTTTAGAGGTTTTAAAGTTGACTTAAGGGTGCCTTGGGAAATAAATTTGGCTTGGTTTGATTCCTTTGCTAACTATCATTAGCTTACAGGAGTTTGTAATTTTTATTCACTGGATAAGCTAGAGAATCATTTGTTATATACTAAATTTAGTGGAAAGGAGATCAAGTCGTCTTATAAGGTTCCAGCAAAGTCTAGGCATCATAAATTCAAACTCTAAGAGTATTATCAATATTTTCGATTATAGGAAACCATCTAAATAAATTACTCAATGATATTATGCTATGAAGATTTAAAGCACTAAGGTCAAATTAAGAGCAATATTGTTAATCAAATTGAAAAACTTTGTCAACTAATCTTTTATGATAACCATGGCAAACTTATTTTATTTTTCACAAAGGGCCTGTTTAGGGCAGCTTATTTGGTGATGTACATTTTAGTAACTCCAAATTGCCCGTTTAGTTAGTGCATATTATCATAATAATCTGATTGATATTTCTTCTAAATGTGGTCGTGAGCTCAACCCTGTAGGCCGAGAGCTTGCCCTTTGCCTCTTTTGCCTCTCTCCCTCATTGTTGCTCTCTCATGCTTAGTGTTGCCTTTCACTACTTCCTCCACTTTTTGATCTGTGGACACCGTGCTTAGTAAGTAAATTTCTTATGGACTGCCTTTCTATATGCGATTTCTGGAGATATTTTGATGGAAAGGTTTCCCTTATGAAAGTTTTTGATGGAATGCATTTCTTCAAGTGATTTTTCAATTTTTCGATGGAATTTGATAAATTGATGAATTTTTATGCTTGATTTGGAATATGAAAAGTGGATTAAAGAGGGTACACATTTGTGGATAGCGTCTTTTTGGGTTCCTTGCATTAATTGCCTTAAATAGAAAATATGGGCTTATGTCTTATCAATTCCTTTGATGATTGAGAGATAATTTGAAAAATGAATCTAAAAAGGTGCTTCATTTGTTCATAGAATTCTTTCAGGTGGTCTGTTTGTACTTGCCTCTGTTCCTACACATTTTTTTAATGTTTGAGTTACGAGCTGAAAAATGGATGAAAGAGGATCTTTCATTTGTAGATAGCAATATTTCAGGTGGCCTATTTTTCTTTGTCGAGAGTGACCATAGCAGTATATTATCAATGGAGGACGACAAAGTTACTGACTTATGAGGTTTGCACTTTAAAAATAATATATGATATAATTTAATGTTATTTTAATTTTTTTTTTCTTATTGCACGAGATACTCACTATTAAGTGAGGTGTATATCTTATTTCTTGTATTATTATGAAGTGAATTTTTGCTTCCCAAGTATAAAATATATTAGTATGATAGTTCGGTTGCAAAAAATATTATTGCACATAGGCAGAATTGTCATTTAACAAAAAACAACAGCAAAACAACTATTTTTTGATAACACAAACCAAACAACTAGTCAGCTTATCGAGATTAGGTACTGTGCAAGAGCTTTTCTGCTACGGTTGCTTATCAGTAGCTTATTATTAAGTTGCAGCTTTCTTAAAAAGAGCCTAAGGTAAATTCAAATTTCTCACCAATATATATATCTATTATGAAATTAGGGCGAAGAAAAACAAGAATTGACACAAATCTAGAAGAACACACAGATATTTAATGAGGTTCGGCAAAGATGCCTGCATCCTCGGGAGCAGAGCAGCGTCTTCCTTTTCAATATTCAGAAAAGAATACATAATACAATATTCAGCTCTCTCACTAAGACCTAAGATTACAAACATGTTTATTTATAATCCCAGAGTAAACCCTACAGTATAATATGTAATTCTCAAATTACCCTTGTACCGTATAGCCCCAACCCACATAACGTAACTTTCCGATTTGGACAGATTTATCCGCTCTCCTCCGCTTCATTCCAGTATTTGTCCTTATATGGTATATGAGTCATATCATAACAAAACTCCACCTTGGCCAATATCCAGCCCCTTAGGAGGAAAGATACCTGGGAGTTACACCTGCATCAATGTGGGTTAGGCCACCATGCTTCTGCTGTGCCCTCGCTGATCTCAACCTACTAAATTCCAAGAGACGCACATCTTCAATTCCAAGACACATGTCTTTATTCGAAGAGACTCCAAATTCTAGTATTATGAGGCATACCTAACAATTCTCAACCTTGGCGAATATCCATCCCTTTAGGAGAAAATCTCCACTTTGCGAATATCCAATTCCTTAGGAGAAAATCTCCATCTTGCGAATATCCTGTCCCTTAGGAGAAAATCTCCAACTTGCGAATATCCAACCCCTTAGGAGAAATACATCATAGAGTTTCTTACATACCAAAAGTGGGTTGGGCAAAAATGTCACAAATCTTTTAAATAATCCTTAATTAATATTCCCTTAATTAAGTTTCCAAGAAAGGCTTTCCCTTAATTAAATTTTCCTTGATTAAGATTCTCCAGAAATCCTTTTCTTTAAACTTCCAAGAAATGCTCCTCTTTCCTTCCAGAAAAACTTTGATTTCCTTCTCAGAAAGGCTCCATCTCTGCTTTCCAAAAAAAAGCTATGCTTTTTTTTTTTTCAAAAAAGCTCCATCTCCGCTTTCAAGATTTTATCGCAGCAGCAAAAAAAAAAGTAAATCGCGTAATTCTTCCGCTACAAGAAACAATATTCTGGCTCCATGAACCAGCAAGAAAATAATTTGAATCGCCGCCTCCAAAGGACCTCCCCAGCAAACGAAAGTCTTAATCTGCCGCCTCCTAGCAGCAAAGAAAATTATTCTTAAGCAAATAATATTCCTTCCAAAGCGCCTTCAGCAAAGGAAGTTCTGGAGGAATATTCCTTCCTTCCAATTATGCTTCTGCAGCCTCCTCCGAAAAAACTTTTGTTCCCACAGCCGCAAATCCGGATTCCTCCTTCAAACCCGCAAAGGATTTCCGCTTCCAATTTCGTCGCCTCCCCTCCAGCTAAAGGAATTTCTGAAAATCCCGCCTCTGAGTTCTCCGCAGCCAGCAATGAAAAATTCCTTCGAGATTTTTTTTTTTAAAAAAGATTTGAAATATTTCCTTCAAAATCTTTCCTTATTTCTTGTTTCCTGGAATATAAATTTGAAAATTTTTCCAAATTTCCTTCTCCACAGCCTCTAATAAAGAAATTTTAACTAAGTTTCCTTAATTAAATATTTTTTTAAATCAACTTAATTAAAAAACAACTTCCCTTTAATTAAGTAAAATTCAAAAATTTTTCTTTCTTCAGCGGGAAAAGAATTTATTGATTCCCTTCATTTTTCTTCTCTTCTGCAGCAAGAGAAAATTCCAATTTCGGCTTCCTTCCCACCGAAGCTTCCTCTGTGAATCGCAGCCTTCGCAAACTACCACCGTCCGCTAATCCCGTGAATTGCTGAAACCGTCCTGCAAATCGCTCGAACCTTCTTGCGTCGAACCCGATCTGATCGCTTCTATCGCGATCCGTCGTTGCCGCACACGAAGCCTCCGCTCCTTTCTGCGATTCAAGATCTCCAACCGAAGTCTCGTATGCCAATCGTACACCAAGACCTTCTGCCGAACAGAACACCTCCGCGAATCGCCGAAGCCCCCTTCACGAACTGCTCTGCGGAACTGCTACAAAGCCCTCCTTTGCGGACGATCTGCTTCCCCGGCGGAAGATATTGCCTGCGCGCCGCCGAAATTTTTCTTTTCTGCCCTCGAACTTGTCTCTGATACCACTTTTTGAAGGATTAGAGCGAAGAAAAATAAGAATCGACACAAATCCAGAAGAACACACAAAGATTTAACGAGGTTCGACAAAAATGTCTACATCATCGGAAGCAGAGCTGCGACTTCCTTTTCAATATTCAGAAGAGAATACAAAATACAAGATTCGGCTCTCTCAAAGACTTAGGATTACAAACATGTTTATTTATAATCCTAGAGTAAACCCTACAGTACAATATATAATTCTCAAATTACCCCTGTACCGTATAGCCCCAACTCACATAACGTAACTTATCGATTTGGACAGATTCTAACGTAACTTCTCGATTTGGACAGATTCTTCCGCTCTGCTCCGTTTCGTTCCAACGTCTGTCCCTATATAATATATAAGTCATACTATAACAAAATGTTTCGTATCTCCTTCTATTCTTTTGAAGAGAAAAAACAAAATCTCATTATCACCAAATTAGCTCATCAATCGAGTTTTGTTGAATTAAACTAGTTGAATTACTTAATATGTTGGCTGAACCTCAGCTGGATTTGGTTGAGCTAATTTGTCAAGATCCATCTGTTAAGTTGTCTCGTCGATCTAGTCAAAATCAACTGCTGATATGTGATTTCCTCAAATATTTTTTGAATATTCTGGTCAGAACCTATGTCAAAGATATACTATGGGAAACTGTAAGTTAGCCTCTGAATTAGTATCATAAATATTTCCGACGTAAAATTAGTGTTCATTAACCGTGGTTCCACCTTTAGATGAAACGACGCACGAGTTGCATCGAGCGGAAGTCGCTAATCCGGCATTATACACTAATCTTACTTATTAGAGACGTTAACGCGGACACAAGAACCCTAAAATATGGCTCCCGTGAACAGCGGTTCTATTACGCGCCATTGCTCCTTCGGCTTCCTTTTGTTGTCTTTGTCGCCTCCTAAGCTTCTTCGGCGAAACCAGCTCATATTCAACGCTTCAACCCCGTCCATGGTCATAAATCTTCTTCCACACCTCCCGCTTTGGTTTAGCATAAGTTTTCTTCTTTTTTTTTTTCCTTGCAGAGGTGTTAGATACAAAAATACCAAGTTTTTTTTCATATTCCATTGTTAGATATGCAATGCACATGAATTTAATGGTTTTCCCCAAGTTTAGGTGTGACATATGTAAATGCGTAAGAAATTTGTGCTATTTATGAAAATATTGGTGTGAGATATGTAAATGCATAAGAAAATTGTGGTATGTATGTAAATATGAAATTTGGGTGTGAGATATGTGCATGCATAAGAAATATTGTGATATGTATGTAATATGAAATTTAGGAACGAGATATGTAAATGCATAATGGTATGTATGTAAATATGAAATTTAGGTGTGAGATATGTGAATACATAAGAAAGTTCTGGTATGTATGTAAATATGAAATTTTGGTGTGAGATATGTGAATGTATAAAGAAATTTGTGCTATGTATGTAAACATGAAATTTAGGAGTGAGATAAGTAAATGCGTAAGAAAATTGTGGTATGTAAGTAAATATGAAATTTAGGGTGTGAGAAATGTGAATGTATAAAAAAAATTTCATGGTATGTGCGTAAATATGAAATTTTAGGAGTGAGATATGTAAATATATAAGAAATTTGTGTTATTTATTCATAGTTGAAAATTTAGGTCTCATATGTTAATACAAAAGAAATTCGGGTTATGTGTGTAAATAGGAAAATTTAGGTGTGATGTTATGTATGTACATCAGAAAAGGGGGAATGAGGTGGAATCTTCAAGATTTATATGAATTTCTCTCATTCATCTAGTCTTCTTTAAAATCTTCCATCCCATGACAGTCTTGCCAGTTTCAGAAGATGGAGCTTGACACTCTCTCATACTTAAGCTCGCAATGCCTTCATTGCGGCTTCCCCTTGACACTCGGACCAGCTTCATTTGTTTGCTCGTATACTTGACAAACTTGAGTTTTTCCTTAGTATTATCAGGGAGGAGTATCATGCAGTGAGTCTTCATGGCTAGCGGTTTAGTCCTTGGCTCCAGCCTAATCATATGATTTTTATCCCTTCTTGATGGTAGTTCCTTAAGAACCTCCACCACTTTCCTTGGCATGTCTTCCTAGGGCTTCACTTTTTCATCGAAGTCTTGGAAAACAACCAAATAACTCCCATTGTCTTTTGGAATGCTATCTTCGAATTAGATGGCCAATAGCATTTTGACTTCCTGCTTGTTAACCCTTGGTATCAGTACTAAGCGGGTTTCTTTCCCTTCCATGTTGCACATGCTATTGGCGAAGGGCATTGGGAACGCTCTCTCTTGATCAAAGAAGTTCATTCTTAAAACAAATTTAAAATCATCCATGGGAATGACAAAGAAGCCCAACGTACCTGATCACGCCTCAAAACTGGTCTTTACTCCTCTGGCTAGTTGGTCTTTATGCTGAATTAATCACCTTGATAGAGTCTCCTCATTTAGTCATCTACAAACCCAATCTCTTTGTTTTCTCTATGGAGATAAAGTTGTGAGAAGCACCAGTGTCCATCATTTCTCTAGTAGTCTTCTCGCCTATTACCATCTTCACAAAGAGTAACCCCTTTGTTTGGGGGTTTACTGTAGCATGCATCCCATTTAGCAGTTGTATAGACCTCACTATATTGTCATATCTCCACTTTCTTCCTCCTGATGGCTTGCAAGGATAGAGTTTAGAGCATTCTTCTGTGGACAATCCCTTGCTCAATGTGTTCAATCACAAAGAAAGCACTTATTGTGCGGTTTAGTTTTGTCATTTTTTAGGCTTTCACTTGTTTTTTGCTTTGGATGAAGTTGATTCATGGCGGGTTTCTTCCTTGTTTTGATCCTTTTCTTCCCCACCCATGACATAAATACTCTTCTTTTCTTTAGGCTTTGTTGACTCTTTTGAGTAATCAATTAGGTTTTCGGCAACCGCAATGGCAATGACAAGATCTTGCACTCTGTGACTTTTAAGCTCAGTTTTAGCCCACTGTTGGAGTTCATCCATGAAGTTGAAAAGAACATCCTTGTCAGGCATATCAGAAATTCCAAGAACCAAACTTGTGAACTCCCTAATATATTCCTGAATCGATCCCTCTTGATTGAGTCTTCACAATCGGGCTCTAGCCTCATCCTCCGCATTTTTGGAATAGAGTTATCTCTTTATCTCCCTTTTGAACTCATTAAAAGTGGATATGATGCACATACCTTTCTCTATATCTCCTCGCCTTCTTCTCCACCACAACGTAGCAATGTCTGAGAGATAAAAATCTGTGAATTGAATTCTTGCATCTTCATCTATAATTCCCCATCACTTCAAAAAATATTGCTGAAGTCCCCATGAGAAAGTGTCAACTTCCTTGATGTTATGAGTTCCTCCAAAACTCTTGTTTTGGAACTTCAATCTGCTTAGCTTAGAAAGCATGGTGGTTGGTGGGTGTCGCCAGTGCCATCTCGCATAACAAAATATCTCCACGCATCTCCTTCAAGCAAGCACGTAAACCGCTCATCTCGTCCTCATGGGCTCTTCATACCTTCTGGAGCTCGCAATCAAATCCTCCCACATCTTAGCCCTTTGATCCTTGAAGGATTCTTCCAATTGGAGTATCATACTGATGCAACGAATTTGTGTGTGTCATTTTTGCAATTATTTTTCAGTATTATAAAATGCACACAGCAGTAATTATAATTAATATGTAATGTAAACTCAACAATAATAACTTTAGTGAAAATAATTTTATTTTTTAAAACCTCAGAACTCCTAAATCCCCTAATAATAAAGCAAGTATAAGTACCGCTCAAATGATAAAGAGTTCTAATAGAGTCCTAGATATCGATTCCACAGGAAAGTTGAAAATGCTTATAGATAAATTCTTATGATTATAATGTAAACCATAATTTAAATTACAAAAGTGAAGCACAAAATTCAAATCTAAAGTAATTGAGTGAATGCTAAATAAAATGCAGTTAAAAGAACTAAGTTAATCAAACTAATTGCTAAACTTTCATAAATAAACTTACAAAAACTAAACAAAGTTTTTTTGACAAAGAGTTCAAATTTAAGAAAACATCATTCCCCTTTACAATGAGTATATGAATTGTGAAGAAATTATAATCATTTGAATTCTAGAGTTTTGTTCCGGGAATAAAGTACATTAACTAATCTAGAGTTTTTTTCCTAATTCTTTCGTTAGACTTGGAGGATACCAGCTGCCACTCTAGAGTTCCCACTACTCCCTCACCTGAGGGCTAACAATCTTGCCTTAGTTTCTAATCAACTGGACAAAATTGAGGATTTTAATCTGTCACCTTTAAATCTCCAATTTTGCATCCAAAAAAGTATATTTCTCTATTTCTTTGCACTCAACCCCTTGGATGACATCCTCTCCTACGGAATCAAATGTGATTCTCACTATGTTGTAGAAATCATAGCCCTTTCGGAACATATGTTTCTCAACACATTTTAACATTTCAATTGACGAGATCGAAAAGTAAATAGAGATTGGAGTTCAAATCATCACAAATTTTTAAAAATTAAAACTGTATAAAACAAAATCAATTCTTCACAAAACCATATCTCAAAGTAGGGAGAAGGATAAAAAAGACTACTCAGAATTCATGACAAGGATACGACAAAATATGGATTTCATATATAAAAATAAGTTTACAAAACTAAGAAATAAAAGAACACAACTTATCTTACAATCCTTCCCAAGCAAATCCCTAGAAGTTCTCTTCAAGCACTTCCCTCTTTACAAGCACTCTCAATTCTCTCTTAGAAGTGTAAGAAATCTGTTACATTCCCTCTCCTCTTACAATCCTGTCGGCACTATTTTTGGTGTGGGGTTTGCCCGTAAGAAGCTGTCGGTCATCGGAATTGAAATCCCGTTGCCCGCTTCGGAAGGACCTTTTTAAAAAAAATTTAGTTTGGAAAAAGGTGAAGTCAAA
>NW_018164478.1:4446243-4477662 GCF_001263595.1 Phalaenopsis equestris | reverse complement strand
AAAAAAAAAAAAGTCCTTCCGAAGCGGGTGACGGGATTTCGATTCCGGCGACCGACAGCTTCTTACGGGCGACCCCCAAACGTAACTCCTTCCCCTTTTTAAACGCCGACAATGATAAAATGAAGAGATAAAATGAATGTGCCATGATTAAAATATAAAAAAATTGTGATGATTTTTCAACTCTGAACTTAATTTACTTTTTAGTCTTGCCAATTGATTTGTTAAAATATGTTGTGAAACATATGATCTGGGAAATGAAGTATGAGTTCTACAACAGAGTGAGAATCACATTTGATTTCATGAAGGAGAAATTCATTCATGAAATTAAGTGCAAATAAATAGGGAAATATTCTTTGTTGGAAGTGAAATTGGAGAATCTTTAGGGTGATAGACTAAAATTCCCAATTTGGTCTTAGTGTTTAAAAACTAAAGCGAAATTTAGCCTTTAGGTGAAGGGAAGTGGGAGCTCTGGAGTGGGAGACGGTATTCTCCTAGCCTAGCCACAGATTTATTAGCCACGGATTTAGGGACTAAACATAAGATTAGCCAATAATTTTCTATGCAATGTATCAGGGTAGAGAATTAAATTTGCTCATATTTGGCACAATCCATATTAAAAACATTTATCTCATCTCATTTCACCAGAATTTCATTGTAGTGGGAAGAATTTTTTTTCACATAAGAAATCTTTATTACCTAAACATAGAACTTAGATTAGTGTTTAACATTTAAAAGTTGCATTTCCATTTTTGCTAATAGTTAAGTAATTTAGTTTGGTTAAAATTTCAACATTTGAAATTAGTGACAGTGATTTAGTTAGATTTTCTATAAATTTCATATTAAAATTTATCATTGCTAAGTTACACTTTCCTATAGATCAATATTTGGGGCTTAAATATAAAGTCCATTATTACTTGATAACAATACGTATACTTTCATAGAATCCCATTATTCATTGCTTATAATTTATATATATTTTTTACACAGCTTACTTTTCATATAATGATCAAGTTTTTGGCGCTGTAGTGGTGTCAACTTCATAAATCCTTACAAAAATTTGGGATCACTCTTTGTTCTGATCTTTAGGATTTACTTCAACATTACTAGGCAATGTTCTCAAAGGTCTATTACTAAGTGCGGTAGCAATACATCCCAATTGATTTTCCATGTTTCTAATTGCATTTCTAATTGCAACCATGTTTCTAATTGCAACTCCTTGACTTTGTAATTAACTTTCCATTTGCAATATCAATTCTTCCATTGATAACTTTTACTCCTTTTTTTGCAAATTATTAAAACCTGGGGTGTAATAAGGCTTATAAGCTTGATTCCCTTGATTGTTGGAGTTTTCCAATGGGTTCACAGTATTGTTTCCCCATTACGGATTTGCAACATTAGAATTATTGTTACTCCAACTAAAGTTTGGATGATTCTTCCAACTAGGACTTTAATAATTGGCATAAGGATAATTAGAATGATTGTTTATTGCATTTAAAGTCTTATAAGAAGATTGAGATTTTATCATTTGTCCCAATGAGTTTTTCTCAAGCACAAGTGCTGTCTGAGAATAATTCATTCCATATTGATCTATCTTCTTTGATATAACAGCTATTTGGGCAGCTAACATAGATATTGCATCAGAATCATGAATACTAACCACTCTTTTTGAATTTGCTCTATCAGAGGGCCATTGAAAATTCATTGAAAATTAATCTTCAATTAATGAATATGCTTCACACCTATTCAATTAAATAATATGCTTCATCGAACTATTTTGACATTAATGTTCCACCAACAACAACGTCAATTATCAATCTAAGAGATCAAACCAACCCATTATAAAAGTTTGAATTATTAACCAATCTGACAACGCATGGTGTGGACATTTTCTAAGGAAATTTTTAAATTTTTCTCAGGCTTTATAAATTGATTTCCCTTCAAACTGACAAAAAAATGTGATATCATTTCTAAGCTTAGCAGTTTTTGAAGGTGGGAAATATTTTGATAAAAAAATTTGTGAAAAATCTCCCAATGTTCTGATAGATGCAGGTGCTAATGAATTTAGCCACATCTTAGCTTTATCCCTTAGTAAAAAAGGAATAAGCTCAAGCCTGACAGTATCATTCGACACTCCATCATATTTAAATGTAGCACATAATTCTAGAAAACTAGGAAGAGGTAAATTAGGATATTCAGTAGGTGTTTTCTTGATTATTTTGAACCATTTGGATAATAACAGGTTTAAGCTCAAATGAATTGGTAGCTACAGCAAGGTTTTCTATACTCAAATGAATTTTATCCGCTGTAGGATTAGCATAATCTCTTAAAGGTCTCTGATAATGTTCATTTTCATTTCCAGCATTGTTTAAATTGCAAGCCATTTTGCTAAAATGAACTTTCTTTTTTTGTTGTTTTTGAATTTTCTAACAGTTCTTTCTAAGTCAGAATTGTAAGGTACTAAATTTTCAGATCTTACACTATGCATAAACAAAATAAAGTAGATAATTAAAAAGGCAAACACACTTAAATAAGAAAATGTTAAAACTACACTACACACACTCTTTTTTTTGAAATAAAATAAATTAAAAAACTAATACTAGCAAGATATAAGTTAGGATCTTCAGTAGGTGATCCTCCAAACTGAATATTTTGTACCATTTGGATAATGGCAGGTTTAAGGTCAAATGAATTGGTAGCTACAACAAGGTTCTGTATGCTTAAATGATTTTCATATACTGTAGGATTAACATTATCTCTTAAAGGTCTCTGATGATGTTCATTTTCATTTCCAGCATTACTCAAATTTGAAGAGATTTTGCTAAAATCATCCATTTCTTTTTATTGTTTTCAAATTTTTCTAATTGTTCTCTCTAACATAGAATCGTAAGGTACTAAATTTTTAGATCTTACACTACGCATAAACAAATAGAGCAAGTAATTAAAAATAAGAAAACACACTTAAATAAGAAAATGTTCAAAACTAAACTACAAAACTCTTTATTTTATTTATATAATAAAATAAAAAAATTTAGTAATATTTTTTGTTACTTCCCCGGCAACAGCGCCAAAAATTTGATGCGGGTAGATTTAGTGTGTAAATTTTACAAATATCTTTCAATATTACAAAATACACACGACAGATATAACAATAAAACGACAGTACAAAATACACACGACAGATATAACAATAAATATGCAATATAATCCTAACAAAAATACCTTTTATGAAAATAGTTTATCTTTGAAACTCTGTTTAAACTGCCAAATCTCTTTTAAAATCAGCACAAGTATACGTATCACTCAAGTAATAAAGGGCTCTAATAGAGTCCTAGATATAGATCCCGTAGGAAAGTTGGAAAAACCTATAAGTAAATTCTTAAAATTATTTTATAATTTAAAAATACAAAAATAAAAGTAAAGTGTGAAGTTTGAATATTAACTATTAAAGTGAATGTTATATAAAATGCAATTGAAAGATAGAGTTAACTAACTGAAAACTGAACTTTCAAAAGTGAAATTACAGAAACTAAACAAAGTTTTTGTAACAAAGTTTTTGTTGATGGAAGAAGATTCAAATTTAAAAAAACATTCTTCCCCTTTACAATGAGTATATGGATTATGAAGAAGTTAAAATCATTTGAAAAAATATATATAAAAACTGTTTTGTGCCAAATAAAAACAATCCTATTCTTTACCATCTTCCAAGAGCTACAAAGAACATTGACTAATCTAGAGTTTGATACTTAATTTCGTGGTTAGGCTGAGAGGATACTGAATTCCACTCTAAAGCTCACACTACTCCCTCCTTTGAGGACTAACAATCTTGCATGAGTTTCCAATCAACTGGACAAAATTGGAGATTTTAATCTATCACCTTAAGATCTTGAATTCTACATCCAACAAATTATATTTTCTAATTTATTTGCACTCAATTCCATGGATGACATACTCTCCCATGAAATCAAATGATGAAATCAAATGTGATTCTCAATTCTCACCCTGTTGTAGAAATCATAGCCCTTTTCAGAACATATGTTTCTCAACATGTTTAACATTTCAATTGGCCAGATCAAAAAGTAAATGAAGATTGGAGTTCAAATCATCACAAATTATTAACATTTAAAACCATAAAAAACAAAAGCAATTCTTCACAAAACCATATCTCAAAGTAGGGAGAAGGATAAAGTAGACTACTCATAATTTATGAGAAGGATATGACAAAACACAGATTTCATATATATAAAAATAAGTTTACTAAACAAAAGAAATAAAAAACACAACTTATTTCACAATCCTTCCAAAACAAATCCCTAAAAGCTCTCTCCAAGCCTTTCTCTCTTTACAAGCACACTCAATTCTCTCTTAGAAGTGTAACGGAAAAGAAATCTCTCACCTTCCTCTCCTCTTACATTCCTAGAAGAAAATCTCCTCTTCTTCTCTCCTTGCCTTTCACGCCACCCCCACTTTCTTATCCTTTTTGTCCCCCCTTAAACTCCTTGAAATCTACCTCTTTTATTTTGGGCTATCTCTTTTCAAAAGGAATTCAAAATTCCCTCTAAAAGTCAACTCATTTGAATTCAAAAGATGTGTCATTTGATCCAAAAGTGTTTAGATGCATTGAATTACTCCAATAGAAGTATAGAGCAAGTGTGCCTTTAAAAATTCACACAAAATTCATCTTGAACTACCTTAATCCATGAAAAGTCATCTCTGGTGCATCATGCGCCAGTTCTGGTGCACCATGCGCTAGTTCTGGTGCATCATGCGTCAAGCCTCTGTCAAACGACACATCAAGCGCCAATCTGGCGCATTATGCGTTAGAATTCCAAAATTCACTGTTTTGGCTCCAAATTTTGTCCTTTTTACAATTTTTGCTCCAAATACCAAAAAATGACATCCTTGCAATAAAAACATGAAAATACCCTTATTTAAAGTGTAATATCACCAAAAATAAGCATAAAATATGTACTTAAGACAATATATAAAATATAAGCATAAAATATGTACTTAAGACAATATATTATTTTGGTGTATCACTACACATGTTGATTTGAGATTTATTACTTCTACACACCTCCTTCTTCCACTTATACCTCTATTATTTTCATGTTTAGACCTTATGATAGATAATAATTATATTACATTTTTCTCTCTTCATATTAATTTTGTAGTAAAATGCTTAAAACTATTTAGAAACTTAGGTTTGGGGGAGGGAGAAAAACCTTTAAAAACTAAGCTTTATTTTTCATCAATAGACTATATTTAACTTTTTTTTTGAAATAACCTATGGTATGTGGTGTTATAATTAAATAGCTATATTTTTGATTCTATGATTTTTATAGTATACTTAAGTTAAAATTTTTTGTAATACGGAGTAGTTCTAGAGTTAAGGTATTTGGTATAAGAAAATGGGGATATGCTTTTACTATTTATAATAGAAAAAAATTGAATTTTTAAAATACTATGAATCTTAGATTTATACTTTAAAAAAAATGGAGACTCTATGAAAAATTATTTTTAAACTAATACACATAATAAAGTAAAGAATTGTCATAGGATTTTAACTTTAGGAGGAGAATAGTGAACTTCAAAATCATGAATGGCTATCTAGATATAATAATCCTCACATAAAAAAGTAAGGATTAAATAGATCCTGAAAGAAAAGAAAAAGAAAAGAAAAGGAAAAGAAAAAGAAAGAAAAAGAAAATATGTGGGGAGAAGCTTGAGGAGATGTTTAATTAAAAATTGGCCTCACTTAAATTATCTTAAGGGAAGAAACTTAATTACAATTACGAGCTTATTATCAATTCTAATGGCATTAGTCAAATCTTTACTAATGGAGTTCTCATATAATTTTATTTTTTAATTCTTCTAGGATTTATAAGTATGAAAAATTACAATTATTTTTTTAAAAAATAGAAAATCAGAATTTTTATCTTGATTACTGAAAATTCTTACACTCTAGTTCTAACCTGAATTATTGAAAATTTTTCTAAAAGTTGCGCTATCTCATTTATGGGGCAAAACTATAGGAATCTTTAATGAAACCCACTACCATGACTTAAAGAATATGTTTTATAAAAAGGAGAGTTACTTGAGGACAAGTAACAATGAAGTTTGGGGGATTTTGACATGCCTAAAAATATAATAACTATAATTATATATATATATATATATATATATCTGTGTGTGTGTGTGTGTGTGTGTGTGTGTGTATCCTATGCTTATATTTATTGATATTGCACTTTAAAAGAATGTATTTTGCATGTTTTTGGTTTTAGGTACAAGAGATGGAATTTTAGAGAAAATGGAGCGAAAATAGAATAAACGGGGTCAAATGGAGCAAGGGAGCACAAAGTGAAATGACGCTTAGGCACCAGCTTCTCACGCCTAGACGCTAGACCCCGTACGTGAGAAAAAGAGAGCCCGGTGCCATGGCACTAGGATCTGGCGCCTAGGTGCCAGGTGGTTATACAGGCTTTTAGAAGGCTGACACCAAGGTGCCACAGTTGTGCGCCTAAGTGCTAGAATCAATTTTCTTCTAAATACATTGAGATTGGTTGAATTTTGCAGTGGCATCTAAAGTGACTCTTGGGAATTTCAAGTTTTATTTAAAATGGGACTGAGAAGAGAAAAAAATGGGGGGAAGGTGCTTTTGATAGGAGGTTGATTTGGGGATCTTAGATAGTTGTAAGAGACTTTTGGGGTATGTGTGTGTGTCTCTTGTAGTGAAATTGTAGGGAGAGTTAAGAAGTCATGAAAGGAACTTAAGAGGATTTTCTTGGGAAGAAGCTTAAGATAAGTACTTTGTATTTTTTCTTGAGTTCTATTTTACTGTGTAAACTTGCATTTTAATATAAATCATGTTTTGTTGTGTTAACCCCATGAAGTCTGAGTAGTTTTGTTTATCTTTCTCCTTGCAATAAGAAATAGTCGCGTGTAGGATTATAATTGTTTATGATTTATATTATTCTATACTTGTGATAATTAATTACTTTGTATTTAATTTACATATTTAATTTGGTCAATTGGTATGTTAAAACTTGTTGTGAATCAATAATGACCCAGGAGGGCTGTGTATTGCTAAACTAGTAAGAATCACATTAATCTAATGGGTGATAAGGAAGCCGATAGGTTAGTGCAAATAAATATGGAGATAATTCTTTATGGGTGTAAATTGGTTATTTTAGGGTGAAAGGCTTGAACCTTAACCAATTTGATCTAGAGTTTGGAGCTTAAGGCAAGATTAGTCCAAAATTTGTGGACACAGTGGGTAATCTAGATGGACAGACTATAACATAACCAACATAACCAAGGATTTAGGAACTTATCTATAGGTTTAACAATGTTCTTTATGCACTCAGAAAAAGGTAAGGAATAGGTATGCTCTTATTTATCATAATACTACATTCAAACCTTTAACATTTGATTCCTACACTGATTATGATCTTATTGCAAGGGAAAAGAAGGGAAAAGACGGGAAAAGACTTTCATATAATTTGAACTCTTCTAAGTAAAGTTAGTTTAGAAACACTTAGCATTTTCTTTATGTTTTGAAACTGAATTAGTAGGAGTTAGTTATTTCTTTTTACACAAACTTATGACCTTATTTCCTAGATAATTGTCTAAAGTTTAAGTAAAGTTTTACTAAGTCCATAAAAAGAGTTTTCATCTTTTCTGTAGGATCGATACAGGGACTTGAATGATATGTGCACTTGCGTTTCAATCCTAGTTAAGTTTTCAAATAAAATAATTAGAAATTTTAATACCTACATCACTAGGAGTAGCCGCTATAAAAGCATAAAATTATATTATTAGCATGGAAATGGGGTCAAGTTTTTGGCACCTTTACTAAGGATTGAAATTAAATAAAATATACACAAAGTAAGTACATCAAATTGTGGTCCAACCATGATGCTACATTACTAGATCTCTTTTTCACAAATATTTTTATACTTATTCTGGAAAAAGCCTTAGAAGGAAAGCTAAGTCAATTTTTTATAGATATTAAGAGACTTGCGGAGGCTCTCTAGTATAGATTTGAGGGTTTGAATGTAAATCTTAAAGTTCACGTCTCCTTTCATGAAGGAGAGAACATTTAGGATAATTTTTTTCTTTCTCTTTATCTTTTCATGTGGTTTTATTGATGTTTTTATGTGTTGTGAGAAGAGAAGATGAGTGCATTTGCATGAGATGACATCATCTAATAACTTGTGCTGAATAAAGAGAATCACAGTGTATTGCAAAGATCGATTGGCTTGGTGAGAGTTATCTAAACCTTTTGTACTGTTCTTTTTTTTATTCCAACAATAAAAAGTAATGGCACTTTCTTATTTAATGATTTGTAAGTAATCTTACTTTCATACTTCTGTGAGGTAGCTTGTGGTTTTCATTCTATGGATTTTTGGTTTTCGTCGTTGCCTTTTTAATTCATAAATTTATAATGTTGATGTGTCGACTTTCCGATTGCAATTTATTTTTTATTAGATGTGAAAAGAATTTTAAAAATCTATTTTGAACTATGACTTTTGTCTGTTTCATAATGTAACAAGTAGGTGAACCACATAAATTTGGTAGATATTCTATTATGGTTTTGCAAACTTGTTAGAGCATCTGAAGAATCCTAGAAAATGCCAAAGGTTTAAGAAAAACAATATTTTATGATTTTCTAACTCTTTTTCTGACCTAGGCATAGACATAAGGAGAAAATGTGTATCCGTTGTTGTAAAAATATTGTAGATTGCATATTAAAACTTCAAGAAATCACTTGACCTGTGTCAAGAGTATGAATCATGCATATCTAAAAAATCCAACATTTTTTCCAAGCATTTTTGTTTACTGTACTTTTAGGACTGTTAGATTTGTTACTTAAATTTGACCACTTCAAACTAGATTAAGTGGTTCAATAAACTAGAAATTTGTATGTTAGAAATATTTTGGCACTTTCTTCATGGGATCGATACAGACCTAGGCATAGGCATAAGGTGAAATGTGTATCCGTTGTTGTCAAAAATAATGTAGATTCCATATGAAAACTTCAAGAAATCACTTGACATGTGTCAAGGGTATGAATCATGCATATCTGAAAAATTCAACATTTTTTCCAGGCATTTTTGTTTACTATACTTTTAGGACTATTAGATTTATTACTAAAATTTGACCACTTCAAACTAGACTAAGTGTTTCAATAAACTAGAAATTTGTATGTTAGAAACATTTTGGCACTTTCCTCATGGGATTGATACAGACTCTTAGACCACTTATTACTTTGCATGTATACTTATGTGTTTAACTAACTTACTTTACAAAAAAGTTTTTGGCCATCATAGATCCAATCATCTATGTCTTTGAAGTTATTTTTTTCTCAAATGGTGAACTATAATTAATGTTGAAGATAAAATTTATCAATTTAAGTCAATAATCCAAACATATAAAGCTACCAATCCACATCAGCTACACATGCTAATGCCATATTATTGTTTAACTAAATTTATGAAGGTATTAAAAAAAATACTCATATAAAGCAAAAAAATGGATCCAAAGAAGTATCATGGAGATCTACAATGAGTAATTTCATGAACTATCCAAAGCTCCAATATCTTTTCTAGAAAGTGACAAGGAAGGTATGTCACTTGACAGAAAATCGTTGACCAACAATGATGATCAATAAAATCGTAAGGGACTAGCTAGCTAGCAAAAAGAATTAGGGTAGAGGTAGCATCACTAATAATAATAACTATTATAAACCTACATTATAGAAGTTATTCATGTTATTAAAAACCTCTTAACAAAAAATAAAACTTAATTTTTAAAATTTTTAGATTCTTTCTTGCTCTAAAAGAAATCTAATTATTTAAATTGTATTTAGTTTGAAACCTTCTAAGTCTTCGTCTACGTAAAGGACACCTAAGACATTCTTTTGGTGTGCAAATTCTTAAGTTTATTCTTTAAGGGTTATGTTCTAAGAGTCTAATGTCTGCTCCTTGATACACAAAAATAATTGATATTTTAAGTATACAACTTATGCTTCTGTTTGGTGATATTACATTTAAACAAAAGGGTATTTTCATGTTTTTGTTACAGATATATCAATTTTAGGCATTTGGAGCAAAAGCAGCAAAAAGGAGGTAATAGAGAACTTGGTGATTTTGGCATCTAAGGCACCAGAACTGGCACCAGAGGTGCCAACTTACAGAAAGCTGGTGCTAGAGGCACCATTTTAAAGAGAAATGGTGCTTGAGGTGCCAGACTTGGTGCCAGAAGAGCTAGAACCCAAAACAGTGCAAACTTAAGTAACTTGGCGCTTGAGGCACCATAATTGGCGCCAGAAGTGCCAGAGACAATACTTGATGAATTAAGGCAGTTCAGGATGAATTTTGAGCTGATTTTAAATTGTCCAAATGTTTCAAATGCCCACTCCCCATGGAGTGATTTCAATGCATCTAGACACTTTGGAAGGCTCTTTGGAAGGCTCTTTAATGCTTTAATGAAGGGATATATCTCTTAAATGAATGGAAATGCCTTTTAGGATTCGAAAGGTGTGACTTTTGGAGAGAATTTGGGAGGAAATTTTGAATTCTTTTTAAAAGGAGGCAACCCCTAATTAAAAAGGAGAGTGACAAGAGAGAGAAGGAGAGTAGTGTGAGAGAGAAGAAGAGTTGAGGCGTAAGATAGAGAGATGAACTTGGAGATTTTCTTCTAGGGTTGCAAGAGGAGAGAGAAAGTGAGAGATTTACTCTTCATTACATTTCTAAGAGAGATTTGAGAGTACCTGTAAAGAGGTAAAGTGCTTAAAGAGAACTTCTAGGGATTTTCTTGGGAAGGAATATGAGATAAGTTCTGTCTTTTATTTCTTTACTCTGTAAACTTATTTTTATTTATGAAATCCATGTTTTTTTATTTTGTTCTCATGAATTCTGAGTAGTCTTCTTTATCTTTCTCCCTAATCTAAGATTTGGTTTTGTGAAGAATTAAATTTGTTTTATACGGTTTTAAATGTCAATAATTTGTGATGATTTAAACTCTTATCTTTATTTAATTTTAAATCTGACCAATTAAAATATTAAAATGTATTGAGAAACATATGATCTGAAAGGGCTATGATTTCTACAATATGGTGAGAGTCATATTCAATTCCTTGGGTGAGAATGTAATATATGGGGTTGAGTGCAAATAAATATGGAAATATACTTTATTGGATGCAAAATTGGAGATTTTAAGGAGATAGATTAAAATCCCCAATTTGGTCCAGTCGATTCAAAATTAATGCAAGATTGTTAGCCCTCAGGAAAGGGAGAAGTGAGAGCTCTGGAGTGAGAGCCAATATCCTCCCAACCTAACCAAGGAATTAGAGACCAAACTCTGAATTAGCCAATGTTTTTAATACACTTGACAGAGGGTAAGGAATAAGATTGCTCTTATTTGACACAATACAATTATGTATATATTTTTAAATGATTTTTATTTCTTCATAATCCATATACTCATTGTAAAGGGGAAGGATGCTTTCTTAAATTTGAACTCTTCCTCACCAAAAACTTTGTTTAGTTTTTATAAGTTTACTTTTGAAGTTTAGCAAATAGTTTAGTTAACTTAGTTCTTTTTATTGCATTTTATTTAATATACACTCAATTACTTTAGATTTAAATTTAGAGATTAAGTTTTGTAGTTTGAATTTTTTGTTTTACATTATAGCCATAAGAATTTCCAACTCCCTGTGAGATTGATACTCAGGACTTCATTAGAGCTTTTTATTACTTGAGCGATACGTATACTTGCATTATTATTACGAGTTTGGCATTTTAAAGATTCTAAAAGATAAAATTATTTTTTAAAAAATTTATTTTTATTGGGATTGAATTGCATATTTATTATTATTGTTGTGTGTGGTCTGTAATATTGAAAAATATTTATAAAAGCAACACACAACAAACGATGCATCAAATTTTTGACGTCGTTGTCGGGAAGTAATAGTAAATTACTTTATAATTTAAAACATCTTATTTGAACTGAAAAACTTATTTTAGTTTAATTTGAATATTTTTATATTTTAGTATGTTTGCTTATTTTAATTGCTTATTATGTTTGTTTATCCATAGTTTAAGATTTGAAAATCTAGTACCTTATGATTCAGAGTTAGAAAGAACTATTAAAAAATTTGAAAACAACAAAAAGAAATAGATAATTTTAGTAAAATGGCTTGTAATTTAAATAATTTTGGAAATGAAAATAAACATCATCAAAGAACTTTAAGAGATTATGCTAATCCTCCAGTAGATGAAAATCATTTGAGTATATAAAACTCTGCTGTAGCTGTCAATTAATTTGAGCTTAAACTTGTTATTATCCAAATGGTACAAAATAATCAGTTTGGGGGAACACTAACTGAAGATCCTAACTTACACCTTGCTAGTTTTCTAGAATTATGTGCTACATTTAAATATGATGGAGTGTCGAATGATGCCTTCAGACTTAGAATTTTATTTTCTCATTAAGGGATAAAGCTAAGATGTGGTTAAACTCGTTAGCACCTGGATCTATCAGAACTTGGCGAGAGTTAGCATAAAAATTTTTATCTAAAAAATTCCCACCATAATAAACTGCTAAGCTCAGAAATGATATTACATCTTTTTTTTTTGAGTTTGAAGGGGAATCAATGTATGAAGCTTGGGAAAAATTTAAGGATCTCCTTAGAAAGTGTCCACACCATGCGTTACTAGATTGGTTAATAACTAAAACTTTTTATAATGGATTGGTTGAATCTCTTAGATCAATTATTGACGCTGCTGTTGGTGGATCATTAATGTCAAAACCATTCGATGAAGCGTATTTGTTAATTGAAGAGATGACTACCAATAATTTTTAATGGCCCTCTAAAAGGGTAAATCCAAAAAGAGTAGCTAGTATTCATGATTTTGATGCAATATCTATATTGGCTGCCCAAATAGTTATTATATCGAAGAAGATAGATCAATGTGGAGTGAATTATTCTCAAACACCACTTGTGCTTAAGGAAAACTCATTGAGATAAATGATAGAATCTCAATCTTCTTATGAGACTTTAAATGCAATAAATAATCATTCTAAAAAGCCTTATTCCAATTATTATATTCATGGTTGGAAAAATCACCTAAATTTCAATTGGAGTAACAATAACTCTAATGCTACAAATTCGCAATGAGGGAACAATGCTGCAAACTCATTGAGAAACTCCAACAACCAAGGAAATCCAAGTTACAACATTATTACCATCCAGGTTTTAATAAGAATTTGTAGAGTAAGGAGAATAAATTGTCAATGGAAGAATTAATATTACAAATGGGAAGTCAATTACAAAGTCAAGGAGCTGAAATTATAAACCTGGAAAATCAGTTGGGATGTATTGCTTATACACTTAACAATAGACCTCCATGAATGTTTCCTAGTATGTTGAAGTAAATCCTAAAGATCATAACAAAGAGCAAATTAAGGCTATTCAACTGAGAAGTGGAAAAGAACTAGAAACCAAAGTTCAAAAAGAAGTGGAAGTTGAAAAAGAATGGGTGGAAAATGAAAAATTTGATGAAGATTTTTAAGTCAGAATGTCTTATTAAACTAATGAAAATTACTATAGAAAGACCACCACCTTCATTTCCTCAAAGATTGAAGTAGAAAAACAAAGATAACCAATTTTCAAAATTTTTGGATAAATTGAGGAAATTGACAATAAACATTCCATTTGTCGAAGCCCTGGAAGAAATGTCGAGCTATTTGAAGTTTATGAAGGATATACTTAATAAGAAAAAAATTGTGGATAATGAGACTGTTGCACTCAGTGAAGAGTGCAGTGCTATAATTCAGAAAAAGCTTTCTGAAAAACTTAACGATCCTGGTACTTTTACTATCCCTTGAGCTATTGGCAAAAGATTTTTTGGAAAAGCTTTAGGTGATTTGGAAGCCAATATTAATTTGATGCATCTGTTAATTTTTAGAAAGTTAGGTTTAGGATACATTTCACCTACAACTGTAACTCTTTAGTTAGTTGATCATTACTCACAACTGTAACTCTTTAGTTAGTTGATCATTCGATTACCTATCCTAAAGGAGTTATAGAAGATGTTTTGGTAAAGGTTGATAAATTTATCTTTCCTGTAGATTTAATTATAGTAGATATGGAGGAAGATAAGAAAATTTCTATTATTTTAGGAATTTAGGAAGATCATTTCTTGTATCATTTCTTGTCACTGGAAGAGCTTCGATAGATGTGCAGAAAGGAGAACTAACTATGAGAGTTAGTGATCAAGAGGTTATGTTAAATATTGAAAAATCATTGAGATAACCTACAAAAGAAAGAGATATTGAATGCTTCAGAATGGATATTAACTACTTTTTAAGCCATGATTGTTTCACGAAGACATTTGAAAATAAATCTAAAAAGAATATTTGGAATATGAGGATGAGGATAAAATTCAAGATGAATTTATGGAAGTGAGTAATGAAGAATTGAATTATGTTCAGGAACTACTTAAAATGTTAGATCCTATAAATAATAATAAAAATTAGATTTCATCTATTGAGAAACCTCCTAAACTAGAAATGAAAACACTTCCTACAAATTTAAAGTATGCATTTTTTGGAGTTTTATCCAAATTACCTATTATTGTATCCTTAGAATTAACTAAACCACAAGAACAAAAGTAGCTGGAAAACTTAAAAAGATATAAGAAAGCCTTTGGATGGACATTAGCTGATATTAAAGGAATCAATCCTTCAATTTGTATGCACAAGATTTTCTTGGAAGAACATCATGAACCAAGAGCTGATCCTTAAAGGAGATTAAACCCTATAATGAAAGAAGTTGTCAAGAAAGAGATTTTAAAATAGTTAGATGCGGGAATAATATATCCTATTTCAGACAGTGCTTGGGTGAGTCTAATTCATTGTGTTCCCAAGAAAGGAGGTGTGACTGTAGTGATAAAAAATAATAATGAATTAAAACTAATAAGACAAGTCACCGAATGACAAATCTGCATAAATTATTAGAAATTAAATTCTGCCAATAGGAAAGACCACTTTCCTTTACTATTTTTGGACTAGATGTTGAATAAACTGGTTGGGTGCATATATATTTTTTAGATGGATATACCAGCTTTCATCTATTGCTCCAAAGGATCAAGAGAAAATAATGTTTACTAGTCTTTATGGAACTTTTGCTTTTTGGTGAATGCCCTTTGGATTATGTAACTCACCTACAACATTTCAAAGATGTATGATGTTAGTTTTTAATGATTTAATTGAAAAGGGGATCGAAGTCTTTATGGATGATTTTTTTGTGTTCGGAACTTCATTTGAAACATATCTAAATCTTGTAGAGAAAGTTCTAGAACGATGTGAAGAGATGAATCTAGTGTTAAACTGGGAAAAATGTCAATTCTAGATTGTAGGAGGAATAGTACTTGGGCATAAATCTCAGAAAATGGCATGGAAGTAGATCCGACAATAATACATGTTTTATCTAACCTTCCACCACCTACTACAGTAAGAGGAGTTAGGATTTCTTATAACATGCTAGATTTTACAGAAGATATATTAAAGTTTTTTCAAAAATTACGAAGCCTTTATGCCAACTTCTAGAAAGAGATACAAAATTTGATTTCAATCAAGTGTGCCTTAAAGCCTTTGAAACAATGAAGGAAAAATTGATCACTGCTCTTATAATTATTTCACCTGATTGGGATAAACCTTTTGAACTAATGTGTGATGCAAGTGATTATGTAATTGGAGTTGTTTTAGGAAAAAGATGTGACAAGAATTTTAAAATTATATACTATGCTAGTAAGATTCTTAATGATGCTCAAATTAATTACACCACTACTGAAAGAGAGTTATTATCCATTGCTTATGCTTTTGATAAGTTTAGGTCATATATAATTGGAGCTAAATGTGCTGTGCATACTGACCACTCGGCTATTAAAAATCTGATGCAAAAGAAGGATGCGAAATCAAGATTAATTAGTTGGGTACTTCTGATGCAAGAATTTGATTTTATGGTAGTCGATAGGAAAAGAAGTGATAACCTGATCATCTATCTAGGGTGGAACCAGAACAAACATTTGATTTAGAAAAAGAAATTAGTGAAACTTTTCTTGATGAGCAACTTTATGTTGTTAAAGGATGTGAAATACCGTGGTATGCTAAAATTGTGAACTACATTATTAGTGGTACTTTATCATATGAACTGAAAAAACAACAATAAAAGAAATTCATTCACGATGCAAAATTTTACTTTTGGGATGACCCATATTTGTATAAATAATGCAAAGATTTAATTATGCAAAGATGTGTGCCTTATAAAAAAATTCAAGAAATTATCCAAAAATGTCATGATTCTGAATTTGGAGGTCATTTGGGGAATGATATAACTGTTCATAAAATTTTACAATCTTTATTTTATTAGCCTACTCTATTTAGAGATATTAATATATATAAAAAAACATGGGATCGGTGTTATAGAGTAGGTAATATTTTAAAAAGAAATGAAATGCCTTTACATTTTAATTTGGAAGTTGAAATTTTGATGCATAGGGACTAGGTTTTATGGGATCATTTATACCTTCATTGGGAAATGTTTATATATTGATTACAGTAGATTATGTGTCAAAATGGATTGAAACAATTACTTTACCTCGATGTGATACTAAGAGTGTTTCAAAATTTTTAATCAAGATTATTTTTACAAGATATGAAATGCCAAGAATAATCATTACCGATGGAGGATATCATTTTAGAAATGCAAGAATTACAAAGTTGGTGAAAAAAATATAATATATGCATAGGATTGCAACTACTTATTATCCCCAAACTAGTGTTCTTCGCAGAAGTATCTAATCATGAAATCAAAATAATTTTGGACAAAACTGTGAATCCTAATAAATTTGATTGGTCTACTAGATTAGATACTACATTATGGGCTTACAGGACAGCTTATAAGACACTTATAGGAATGTCCCCGTATGGATTAATTTTTGGGAAAACTTGTCACTTATTAGTAGAATTAGAGCATAAAGCCTATTAGGCTATTAAGGAGTTTAATTTCAATTTAAAAGTTGTTTATGAGAAAAGATTATTGCAATTGAATGAGCTTGAGAAAATTAGGAATGAATCTTATGATAATATGATAATGCTAGGATTATAATGCTAGGATTTATAAAGAGAAAATGAAAATATGACATGATTGGAAGATAATAAAAACATAATTTGAGTATGGACAAGAAGTTCTTATATGCAATAAAAGATTACAATTATTATGCAATACAAGATTAAAATTTTTTTCTGGATAACTGAAGTTTAGGTGGATATGGCCATTCACAATTGTAAAAGTCTATCCATATGGAGCTATTAATATTGAAGATCACAAGACAAAAAGATATTTAAAGTGAACAGGCACAAACTGAAACCATGATTTGATGGTCAAAGGCTAGTTTTTAAAGAGATTGTAATGTTGGGTCACCTAGAGTAAAGACTGGGAATGTCGGGCTGACAACATTAAACCAAGCGCTTTGTGGGAGGCAACCGATCTTTATCGCTATTTAATTAGCTTATTTATTTTATTTTAGAGTGTTATATATATATATATATTCGTAGTTTTATGAACTCTGTGTACTTGAGAAACTTGAAATTGAGAAAATATTTAAAAACATATTTATTTACCCAATATTATGGAAGATATGAGAATTAATTAAATTTAAAACAAAATGGTGCAAATTTCAATACTAGGCCTAAGGCGCCAAATTTGGTGCCTGAAGAGCCATTTTCTAGAGAGCTGGTGCCAGAGGCACTAGAATCAGTGCCTGAAGCCCCGCAGTGACCGAAACGACTTAAGATGCTTCAAAAGGCAGGTTTTGGCGGTTTTTGGTGGGTTTTCTTCCTAATAACTCCCAAAAACTGATTCCAAACCTATTTTAGAGGGGAAAATGAAGGACGAGTCAACATTTTTCAAATCCAATGTGCTTCCCGCTCTAACAAAACCGCTAAATATACAATTTTTGACTAGAGTAAGTTTGTCAGTTTCAATGGGTAGAAGCTATACGATCGATTTGTTGTGAAGAAGAGGCTAATCAAGGAAAGGGGATTTTTGAATCGAGGATTTAACATACTGAATACTCAAGTGGAGGAGATTATTGTGCAGAGACGCTGGGAAGTGCTTTGCTATACCACTGCCGCTGTAGTTGACCTAGTGGTGAAAGAGTTTTACGCCAATCTTCATGAAATCAACCAAGGAGTTGTCTACGTTCAAGGTAAGTGTGTACAATTCACTCCTTCAAGAATAAATGATATTTTTATGATTAAAAGTGTCCTTATTTGTCATTATGCAAAATTTTCCCCTACAAGAGAAAAATGAACGAGCTCTATCGATTTTTTGTTGATGAAGATGCAAATTGGGAGACCAGAGATAATGAAAATGTAAGCTTTTCTTCATCATTATTGAATCTTGCATCTAAAGTGTCATATTTCTTTATTGCATCAAAACTACTTCCTACCATGAAAATCTGTAAGGAGACTAAGGAGAGTGTTATTTTGAATTACTGTATTTAAACTGGAAGACTTATTGATGTGGGCGCAATAATTGGGAAATCTATTTTGGTTTTGATCATCAATGGATCTACTGCTGGTCTGGGACATCCATCTACTATCTTCCTACTGTGCAGTTAATTGCAAGTGCCTTACAAAAGTTGGGAAAAAGTGCTTCTTCCTTGGAAGCCTATGGACCCAGAAGTTAATTGCAGCTGAATAGAAATGGGGGATGAGAATGATATGAATATACTGATGGATTAATCATCCCAGAATTCATCACCTATTCAGACTTACTCAATTTGAATGCACTTTTGAAAAGGATCAAGAAGATAGAGAAAGGGGTACAGAACCTTAAGCATTCAATTAGGAATATTTCTAAAATGCTGGATCAACTGGATTGGAGGATGAAGGAACATTTTGAACACACTGGATGTATTAAAGATGGTTTGGTGCGTATGTTCAAGAAACATGCTTGGATCGAGGAAGACTTGATGGATAAATTTCCTTATCGACCTTTTTACTTGTACGTGCACTACAATTCCATGGGAAACATCTAAGAGGACAAGAGCCAAGAAGTTGTTTGAACTTACTTTATGCATGAAATGTGTATTTAATATTGCTTACTTGTGTTATGGTGTTATGTTGGATTGCATTTAATTTCATTTTTGGACTTTATTTGTGTCAGTTGTTGAGTATTTTAATACTTAGTTTTCAGTGTTAAGATGTTTGGTTAGCTTTGGACACTGAATTAGTTTTGTTGGCTTGAAAACTGTCAATTTGTAATAATGCAGATTTTATATATAAATATGAGTTTTGTGTTGTTTGTGAAAGTTTTCTGTTATAAAATTGTTTAATTTTGAGTATAAGTGTTTAATTAAGTTAGTTAGAGGTTTACGTAATGCGGTACATAGCATATTTCCATAGAAAATTAAAATCTATAAAATTTTGGTGTTGGTGCCTTAGGCGCAAAATTCCCGAAAACACCAGGTTGGGTTAAAAACTTTGAAATAGCCCAATAAAACTCTATTTTTACTGCTTGGATTGTCTCCTATCACTAAACCTCAAATTAGGGCCTGATATTGGGTGGATTTAAGAAGATTTTAGGGGATAAAGATCTTAGGATTCATCTTCTCTTGGTAAGAGCATCACTTTAGCTTAGAAATTTTTGATTTTCACCATGGATTATCCTACATTATGTGAAATCTGAAATTTAGGAATTTGTTGAAGAAGTTTAAAGAAAATGCATGGTGAAAAGTTTATTACCAAATAATATTTCATGTGCAGTTAGATTTATGATTTTGTAATTTATTTGAATTTTATTCAAATCTCCATAGAAATTCCTATGGCACCACGAGTGAAGAAAGGAAGGCGTAAGGGAGATTTCGATGCAAGGAAATTTTTCAACTATAAGGCCCAACTTTTTATAATACCAAAATGGGCTCGAGGAAGTTAATTCATGAGCAAGAATTGATCCAGGAATGAGTATTTGCTAACCCGAGTGGCTAGATCGAGAGGTTGATCGTCGCTAAAAATTGGGAGAAATTCTGCTACTTTACTGCAGTAGCTATTATTCCAATAATCCGAGAGTTCTATGCCAAGTTGCAATTTACTATAGATGATCACATCTTCATGAGAGGTAAGCAAGTTAAAGTTTCTAGAAGGAGGATCAATGTGTTTTATGGATTGAGAAATTAATTCCATTGTGAATATGTTGCATTCGTGATGACCGACTCATCACAGGATGAATTAGTTTCTTTTTTGACTGATGGAAGGGGAGAATGTAAAATTAAAAATAATAAGAAAGTTAATTTCTCCACTTCCATGATGAAGTTTCAATCAAAGGTATGCCACTACTTCATCTCTAAAAAGTTTCTTCCAACATCCAACAAATCATCTGAGCAAAGAAATCATCTGAGCAAAGTAACAAAGGAAAAAGCTATACTAAATTTATGCATTCAACAAATGAAGGCAGTAGATATTGGTGCTCTTATAATACATAATGCTCAGAGTATAGCTAGGAGTGCTAAAATTAGTGGTTTTAGATACCCTGCCTTGATTTTCACATTATGTGAACACTAAGGAGTAGTTTGATAGAAATAAGGAAAAGATGCAGCCACAGAAACCAATTGGGAAACACACAATCCAAATATTTGAATCATTTGCTGGATCCAGAAGTGGAGGTAGTGGTAGACCCTCAACATCTACTGCAGGGCCATCTACTTCAAGCTCTGCTTAACTTGAGAACATCATGGAGCAACTTATGATCCAACAAATAGATATTGTAAATATGCAAAATAGGATTGGAGGATTGGAAGCAAGGAATGCATATAACGATGAATATCAATAGAGTAGAGTTCATTATGATATAGCATATCAGGAGGCCATGATTAGATATCTTAGGGATGTTTATAATATGTAACTTCCAACTTGCCCCATTTTTACTCCTTATGAGTCGAATTAGGTTGAAGAGGAAGAAGAAGATGATGAAGAAGGAGAAGAAAAGAAAAAAGATGACGAGGAAGAGGATGATGACTGATGTTTTGGGATTTTGTTATTTTGATTTTTTGATTATTTTTTTCTTTAAAAATGTTGTAATAGGAACTTTCATTTAATTTTGTACTGTGGACTTAAGTGTAATAGTAATTGTAGATTTTTATTTTTCAGCAACTTTAGTTATTTTCAATTTTCTTTTATGTTTTTAATTTCTAGCAAATCCTTTGAAATTTATTATGTTTCATTTAATGCTTTAAAGCCTATATTTTTAAAGTTAGCACCTGCAGTATACCAGAGTCTAATTTCGCCCAATTTTATAATCAGAAATCTTCTATATGTAAGTTTTTATTTTTATGCATTTTCTGTTTTCTTTCACCTACTAAATTTTTGTACTCAACATTTTTAATTACTTAAAAATTTAAGTTTGGGGGAAAGAAACTTTTCTTTTTAAAAAAAAAAGTAAACTAAATTTTATTTGTCTTGAATTAACTATATTTTTTAAATTAATTTAACATAACCTTGGATATTAGATTTTAACTTTAAATGACTATATTTATGTTTGTAAATGTTATGGTAGATTTAGGTAAAAGTTTTTAGTAGGTTATGGTAGATTTAGGTAAAAGTTTTTAATAATGAAGGTCAATTTTAAAGTTAAAGATATTTGATATAAAAGGAGAAGTCTATGTTTTTCTATTTGAAGTAAATGAAATTGTATGTTTGAAGTATTAAGAATCTTAGAGTCCCATGTAAGAAGAAAAGAATGAGACTTTCTAAAAAATCATCAAAACTAATATGAATTTATAAAGTGAAGAAAAGTAAGAAGTTTTAACTTTTAAAAGAGGATAGTAAAGTTCAAAATTATTAAAGACTATCCAGATTTATTAATCCTCACTTAAAAAAGAAAAGAAAAGAAAGGATTGAAAAGATCTTGAAAAAAAATGAGGAAAAGAAAGAATGAATGTGATGAGAAGCTTGACGAAATGCCTAATAAAAAATTGGCTTCACTTGAATTACTAGAACGACGGAAACTTAAGTAACTTGACGTCTGAGGTGCCATAACTGGTTCCAAAAGTACTAGAGACGATACTTGATCAATTAAGGTGGTTCGTGATGAATGCTGAGCAGATTTTGAAGGCTTCAAATGTTTCAAACACCTTATGGAGTGATTCAATGCATCTAGACACTTTGCAATGCTCTTTAATGAAGGGATATGTCTCTTGAATGAATGGACATATCTTTTGGGATTCAAAAGGTGTGACATTTGGAGAGAATTTGGGAGATAATTTTGACCTCTTTTTGAAAGAAGGCATCCCCTAATTAAAAATGAGAGTGGCAAAAGAGAGATGGAGAGTGGCGCGAGATAGAAGAAGATTTGAGGCATGAGATGGAGTGAGGGACTTAGAGATTTTCTTCTAGGGTTGTAAGAGGAGAGAGAAAGTGAGAGATTTCTTCTTCATTACATTTCTAAGAAAGAATTTAGAGTGCTTGTAAAGAGGGAAAGTTCTTAAAGAGAACATTTAATGATTTGCTTCGAAAGGAGTGTGAGTTAAGTTGTGTTCTTTATAAGTTGTGTCTTTTATTTCCTTTAGATAAGTTGTGTCTTTTATTTCCTTATTTTGTAAACTTCTTTTTATATATGAAATCCGTGTTTTGACTTTTTAAAGATTTTAAAAGATAAAATAATTTTACTAAAAGTTTTTTTTTATTGGGATTGAATTGCATATTTATTATTAGTGCTGCCGTCTGTGTTTTGTAATATTGAAAAATATTTACAAAAGCAACACAGAACAAACCGTGCATCACTCCACTATCTAAGTCTATACAAATTTTCTACCATATATGACTATTAAGTTTAATAAGGTTTTAGTTTTACTAATCCAATTTTATTTTCTTGGGATATCTGGTATTAGAGTGATGCCAGCCTGAATGGCCTGAGAGTGCTCTAGTGATAAAGTTTTTATAATAATATTCTGCACATATTTTGAAGTAATAAAATTTTGACCGGTCAGGTTAGGGCCTCAATGCCCTTATAAACCCTTAACTAGTATAAAAGTTATTATAGAAATGTTTCTAATTTTCTTGTTTATCCTTATGAACATGTTTCTATTTTTCCAGAATTTTTGAGTTCTTTGTTACAATTAGGTGTAAGTCTAACATATGGGTTTGAAAGACAGTAAATTCTATATTATGATAACTAAACTCAACAATCTATGGCATAAGATCATTTGAATACTTCTTCTATTGTAATGGTATATAATCTAGAAACCTAAGAAAACAATGCTATTTGAGGATGAAATAAGCCTCATCTCTCTAGTATGATAATGACAATAACTGTTTAACACAGAATAATTTGAATATTATTGTAAAAATTTTAACATTACTTCATCATATTACATAGTATAGTTATGGTAACTCATCCATTAGAGCCCTCTATTACCCTCTTCATGGTATATTCTTTGAATTCTAGTACAAATTCTTCTATTTTTACGAGAGCCTTCTACTTCAAGAGGCATAGCCAATTAATTAAGATTGTCAAAATGCCAGAATACCTTCTTAATGAGGAAGACTTAAATTGAGGGTCAATTCTTAAAGTAGATAAACCTCTTATATATTGAAAGAAAACTTTAATTTCAAAGGGAAAACCTCTATTTAGAATGTACAACAATGAATCAGAATAGATGATGTTGATAAATATTCTATCTATTAACAGAAGAAGACCAACATTGATATATGCAAGATTTAAAATATAATAATATATGTCTCATTCAAATTGTATTCAAACCACTCACCTTAAAAGGTTTGAATGCATCACCACTTGCTTATTTAAGAGATTATGGATGTCGCAACTGTGCTCAACTTTTTGGGTGTTATAGAAACTAATATGTGCCATGGGCTAGTCTATTTAAACACCTTTCCTAATTTAAGCTATCTTGACATATTTTAACTTCTTTGTAGTCGTTGAACTTTAATTACAGTTACATGGTTATGATTTCCTCCATAGATCAGAAGCCATAGTTTTGTTGTTTAGAATTAAATTTAAAATTATTAATACTTAAAATCTTAATTTTAAAAATGAGGTTTAACCAATTGAAAGAGCAAACTTTATTGAAACCAACCTCTTAGCCTTCCATGTTGCCACTAATAGAACTATTAGATGGAATAAAAAATATTTCATAAGTCATGGACTATTCAATCAACTCTGACTCCAAAAATCATATATAAATCAAAACATCGATAAGATAGTCAAAAAATTTGATGGAGATATCGACATAAGATTTAATCTAAGAAGATTAATAACTATTCATAATTTGTTGATCACATCTGAAGACTCTGTTAGCTCATCTTCACCCATGAAGAGATGCTAGTAAAAGTTTTTTAGATGAATAAGAATCAAATTATTCATCCAGTATAAGAAAATAGTTTTCCCACTATCACTCCGTCCGAAGAGAGTTTTTATTTTTAATGAATTATGCCCTAGGTATTGATGCAAAGGTTATTCTCATTTAAGAATATCATAAATGTATCTAAGAAAAATTTAGACAACAGTATAAAACAAACACTACTGAAGAGTTTCATTTTGAAATATATGAAATATATTTCAATGATATGCTTAAAAGAAATAAGTAAGAGAAACTTATTACTTCATTCGTCCCTTGTTTTACTCAACATTATACTAATCAAACTCTACTAGCAATGATTACTTAAAAATGGTAGAATAAGCAAGGAGCGGTTATTGAATCCCCATTTCCCCCTAAAATCTAGCATTAGCAATGATAAATTTGAAAGCCTCGAGTTTACAACATTCAGAAGAACCAACACTAGTGCTCCAACAGTTAAGAAAATTATTACTATAGAAAAATAAAAAAAAATATTACTAACAATACTTTATAAATAATTATTGAATATTTATTTCAAATAAAAAATAAATTAGATAAGCTCTTGAAAATTTTGAGTATCCTAAAAGCCATTTCCTGATAAAGTAATTAAATTAGAAAAAAAGGAAAATATACTCTCTATAATTAGGCATCTTATTATTCAAAATCCACCTAAAATTTATCTTAATAGAGGACCAACTAATAAAAACTTAAAGAACTGCCTTTCTAAATGGAAAGAAAGATTATTAACAACTATATATGACTATTCAAAAAATTCATCCATTGAAGATGAACCTTTTGAAGACTAGGCTGACAATTTAGTTAAGTTTTTCAAAACCATCAAACTACTAATACTTTAGAAATTAATAAAATTAATAATCCAAAAAATTCTCTTGAAAAACATTATTTAACTCTTTCACCTCCTATGAATGTTAACTTTAGTGAAACTTCTAATAAACATCAAATAATGTATGATGCCGCCTTTCTATGTGCTTATAACTTAGATGATCTTAGTGACCATCAAAACTGTGAAAAAATTTAACAAATAATGGTCCATGCTATCATGGAAAATGCCAGTTAGTATGCCTCTCCCTTGACAACTACAATGATTGTTAGTGAATTAATAGGCATAATTAAGGGTTGGTGGGAGAACTTTTTGACTAGTAATAAAAAAGAAGACAATCTAAGAAAAAAAAAGTTTAGAAGATCCCTCAAAACAAAATGAAGCAGTTTTTACTCTAATTACTGTAATTAATTAAAATTTTACATGGAATGTATCAGACCAAGAAGAAAGAAACACGTTTCTTCTACAAATCTTAAGATGTCCTTCACTCACTCAATTTAGATGGTATAAAGTTACCTTCTTTGCTAGAGTTATGATGTTCTATGATGCCAATTTAGTTCATTGGAAACAAAAAATTATTGAAGGAGTACCAAATCTATATGAAAAAAAAGGTAAAAAGAAACTAATGAAACTCAAAAAATAGGTGATATTCAATATGATATCTTTACATGTGTAAATCTTATAAATACATGTGTTAAAATTGAAGATATTTCTACTAGAAAAAAAATTAATTTTGCAAAAAAGAGATAAGAATATTGAAGATATAAACTATATTTTTCTTATATACTCTTTAAAAGTAGTATATAAGAAAGTTGTTGAAAAATAAAAAAGGTCGCATTGAATGATCATCGAGTAGAATTTAATTAGTTAAAAAATGAAATTAAGAACATTAAGAATGAATAAGTAAAAAAAATCAATGAAAGAATGATTTATATTAAAATACGACAATATCTACAAGAAACTATGAATGACCAAAATGTTCTTTCAGACCAATTTCTTCAATAGATTTAACAAGCTATTATGCATAAATGGTATATTTGTATTAAATTAAGTATTAATAAATATTACATTTTACCCAACTTAACCACACTTATTGATAGTGGTGTTGATATGAATTGTATACAAGAAGGACATATTGCCTCTAAATATTTTGAAAAAAAATGCTCAGCTGTTTGGGGCAGCTTATCTATTGCTGTGGCATTTTTAAAATACCGCCTCACCATTTGAAAACTGCGTTTGAGCGCCTTATCCGAAAATGCAGTTGGTTTTTTACACGAAACACGGAATGCGGGTCGAACCCTGCGCTCCACGCTTCCAGATAAGCGACATATCTAGATAAGTACTAGCTACCCCAAATGCACCTGTAGTCTTACTCCATTTTTACTTGTTAAAAATCTCACCAAACACATGATATTGAGAAAATCATTTATATTGCAACTAATGCCCATACAAAAGATTCATAAAGCAGGCAATACTTGCACTATTTCTTAATAAAAATATTGTATTTCCTTTCATTTTTTATCCTCAATAAGTAATCATTAATGCAATAAATTTTATTAAAAATAAATATTTATATATTAATTATTTAAAGAGTATATTTTTTAGTAAACTCTAAAAACTCAACTTAATTCTCAAAATATTTAGTTGAAAATCTCTAAACAATTAGAAAATTTCAAATAGAATATATAAGGAGAAAATCCCATTGTATTTTGGAATAGAAAATACCATAATGTTGCCTTGTAGTCTATTAAACAACTTAATGAAATGTATATAGCAAAAAATGTAAGCTGTGTCAAATGCATGATTCTTATCTTGCACTATGCAAGACATAAATCTTTGATATATAGGTTAATAAGGAACTCTTATTCACCCTGGTCATGCATTGTAGTTTATGTCATGAATGAAATGAAAAAAGAAAATGTAAAAGCTAGTTTCTTAATAAATTATAAACCACTTAATAAAGTCCTCAAATGGATTAGATATCATATCCCTAATAAAATTAACTTGCTTAATAAATTATATAATCCCCATATATTCTCTAAATTTCATTTATCATCTTCCTATGACAAATTCAAATCAAATAAGAAGATATATTAAAAACAACATTTGTCGTACCATTTTTCTGTTTTAAACAAAATGTCAATTTTAGTATATTAAGAATGATATATTCAAAAATCACTTTGATTACATCATTATCTATATTGAGGATTTCCTTGTGTTCTCAAAACTCTTGAAGAACACTTTAAAAATTTAAATGAAGTATTCAACAAGATGGATTAGTCAATTATGCCTCAAAATTTAAATTATTTCAAATTGAAATAAGATTTTTGGGGTACAATATATCAAATACCTTTATTATTCATATTACAAAAGTACCAACTTCATTGAAAATTGTCCTGATCATATTCTCAATAAAATTAGCTACAAAGATTTCTTCAAAAATTGTCAAAGTCTATGGGTTTGGGTGTGGACCATAACCTTGAAAACAGATACATCAAACCATCTCAGATTTCAAATACAATTTTTGCTTAAACGTTGGACCTGAGTTAATGTTTATGGGAAAATTCATCAAATTAAGTCAATGATCTTGAAATATAAAGCTACTCAATCCATATCAACAACACCTGATAATGACAAATTATTGATTAAATAAATTTATGAAGGTAATCATAAGAAATACCCAAAAAAATAAAAAAATTGATCCAGAGACGTATCATGAAGATTTATCAGGAGCAATTTCAAGAACAGTTCAATGCTCCAATATTTTTTTTTCTAGAAAGTGATGAAGAAGGTATTTTGCTTGACAGAGAATCATTGTTGGACAATGATGATCAAGACATCCGCAAAGGATAAGAGAGCTAGCAGAAAAAATAGGGCAGAAGTGGTGACACTATGTAAAGTAACTTTTATAAAGCTACTTTGTAAAAGTTATTCCCATTGTTTAAGAGACTTACTTAAATAGAAAAAAACTTTTTTTAACACTTATAAATTATTTCTTTCACTTAAAAAAATCTAATTTATTAAATTATATTTTGTTTGAAGTCTGGAGTCTAAGTCCACTTCTATATAAGGGACTCCTTAGATATTCTATCAATGTACAAAATTATAATGTTAGTCTTTAAGTGTTTTAGTCTGAGAGTTTACTATTTGATCCCTATCTACTCCTCCATCTAGAGTCAGTAAAATGCTTCGCCATGTAAGTTTTTTTAGTTTAATAAAGTTTTATTTTTATTAATATGCTTTTATTTTCCTAGGATATCTTGTATGAGAGCCATGTCGGGTTGAAAGGCTTGGGAGAGCTCTAATAAATAAGCTTTTATGATAATATTTTGCATATATTCTAAAGTAATAATTTTATGAATATAGTTAGGTTAGGTCTTTAGTGCTCTTAGGAACCATTGACTAGTTGTAACGTTATTATAGAGGACAACTTTTGATAGTTATGTTATTTTGTATGCACTCGTTTCTCTTTTATAGAATTTTTGAGTTTTTCCTTACATTTAGATGTAAGTTCTGCTTATGTGTTCAAAGGGAAATACATCTTATATTATGTTGACTAGACTCAGTATGCTTTAGGATAAGATCCATTTAAACAATTCTTCTATTATAACTATATATAGTTTAGAAACAAGAGAACGTAGAGATACTAGGTCGAAGTAGGATGAATAAACCTCATTTCCATGCTATAACAATGACAAGTAATATCTAATGGAGAATTGTTTGAATCTTGTTGCTTTAGTTATAACATTACTTTCTTTTACTTTAGAATATAATTGTGATAACTTTTCCATTTGAGCCTTCTATTACCCTCTTTAAGGCTTCATCTTTTAATTCTAGTAAAATTTTTTGGTATTTTGACTAGAGCCCTCTCCTTCATGAGGTATATAAAATTAATTATGAATGTTGTAATTATAGATTACCCGCTTAATAAGGAATACAAAAATAGAAAGTTAATTCCTAAAGTAAATAAATATTTTATTTACATAATTGGAACATTTGATTTTAAAGAGAAAACCTCTATTAAGACTGTCAAATGGTTGATCATAATAGATAAGGTTGATACAACAATCTATCTATTGATATAAAAAAACTTGCATATATAATAATGGAATTTCTATTTAATCCCCAAATATTGATCCCATAGGGAAGGTGTAAATTAGCAATGATAAATTTTATAGGAAATTTACAGAAAATCAAACGAAATCACTGTCACTAATTTCGATTGTCGAGATATTAACCAAACTAAATTACTTAACTATTAACAAAGTTGAAATGCAATTTTTTAATAATAACTACTAATCTACTAACTCTGTGTAATGAAGGTTTCTTTTGTGAAAAAGCATCCTTCCCATTACAATGAAATTCTGTGAAATGAGATGAGATAAATGTTTATAATATGTATTGTGCCAAATAAGAGAAATTTTAATTCTTTACTCTGATACAGTGTATAGAAAATCATTGGTTAATCTTAGGTTTAGTCCCTAAATCCATGGCTGGGCTAGGAGGATACCGGCTCCCACTCCAGAGCTCCCACTTCCCTTCACCTGAAGGCTAACTCTCGCTTTAGTTTTTAAACACTAAGACCAAATTGGGGATTTTAGTCTGTCACCCTAAAGATTCTCTAATTCTACACCCAACAAAGAATATTTCCCTATTTATTTGCACTTAATTTCATGAACAAATTTCTCCTTCATGAAATCAAATGTGATCCTTACTCTGTTGTAGAACGCATACTCCATTTCTCGGATCATATGTTTCACAACATAGTTTAACAAATAAATTGGCCAAATTGAAAAGAAAATTAAGTTTGAAGTTGAAAAATTATCACAATTTATTTTATATTTTAATTATGACACATTCATATTATCTCTTCATTGTTCTATATCTCAGAGTAGGAAGAAAGATAGAGGAAACTACTCACACTTCATGAGAAAGATACGACAAAACACAAATTTCATAAAAAAATAAATTTAAACATCTCCCAATAAAGTTCATACAACACTAAATAAACAAACAAACTTATCTGGAACTCTTTCTCAAAGCAAATCCTTTGTAGCCTTTCTTTAGAAATGTAAAAAGAATAACTCTCTCACTTTTCTCCTTCTCCAACACTCTTACAGAAAGTTTCACACTAAATCTCACCAAAAAAACTCTAAACTATGAAAGAAAAATTACTAATTGACTCCAATATGTGGTGGAATGAAGATGTATTATGGAAATGTAGCATGGTGGAATGTTGTAGAGTGAAAAATTAACATAGAGGAGCCCCTTTTCTGATGAAATTCGGACCCAAATAAAGCCCAAGGTCGGTTCTCCAAGAGGTGCCTCCAAAAACTCTTTAAAAATCATCCAAATACATCGAACCTTCTAGAAACAGGGTCTGAACCGCCTTTGGCGCCATCGGCGCTGAGTAAAGATCCTTCAGCTTTTGGTTGTTTTGCGCTGTCGGCACTGACCTTGGCGTTGCTGACACTGAGTATTTCCTCATAAACGTCATTTTGACTCCAAATTTCATCTTTTTTGCTTTAAGCCCGAAAAATCAACAACTTGCAAGAAAACATCAAATTACCTTCCATTAAAGTGCAATATCACCAAAAATAGGTATAAAATATGGGTCTAAAAATACATATATTTTAAGTGAATCAAAATCCCCCAAACTTACGTGTTACTTGTCCTCAAGTAACTTCTCTACTACATAAAAAAATGACTTATGATAAAGAATTTAACTTTTAGACTTTCGTATTTTAGTTCTCTAAATATAATAGTGTTATTTAAGAAAAATTCAAAACAACTTTAGTTAATTCTAAAGTTGTAAGGTTATTACGTAATTAAGTCTAAGGTTTCTGATCCTCTATTCTTTTCAAGAAAAATTGCAATTTGTTATATTAAAGTCACTTAGGAAATTCATATGAAAAAGAAATTCATAAAACTTTATTAATAATTAAGTTAATATTTAAATCAAAAGTTTAGAAAAATGTGTCCATGTCTTTTTCCTTAAGTTAATTTAAGTGAAGCCAATTTTTAATTAGACATCTTCTCAAGCTTCTCCCCGCACCTTTTCTTTTTTCTTTTCTTTTTTTTTTCTATATGTGAGGATCTTTTCTTCTTCTTTGCATTCTTCTTCTAAATTTTGAACTTCACTATCCTCTTCTTAAT
>NW_018164478.1:4431605-4446205 GCF_001263595.1 Phalaenopsis equestris | reverse complement strand
TTTCTTCACTTTTAACTTAAAGATTTTCTTAAAGATTTTATAAAGTTTAATTTTTTTTCTTTTTACATGAATCTTTTAAAATTTTTAATACTTCAAAAATACAAATTTCTTTACTTAAAGTAGAAAAACATAGTCTATTCTCTTTTACCAAATATCTTATCCCATTGAATTAAACTTTATTATTGAAAATTTTTACTTAAATTTATTATATATTTAGAAACATAAATATAGTTATCTCAAGTTAACCCCTAATACCAAAGGTCATGTTAGATTTAAAATTTTGAAAATATAGTTAAGTGAGGACAAATAAAATTAAGTTCTTTCTCTTTTTCTAAAAAAGATTTTTCTTCTCTCCCCCAAACTTAAATTTTTAAAAGATTTTTACATGAAGAACTTTAAAAATGAAGGGTGAAAGAAAACATTAAATACATAAAAAAAAATCATACATGTTGGAGATTCTGATTGGGTCTATGTTGGCAGACCCAATCAGTCTCTTAGGCTCAATCCTCTCCTCATCAGGTCTAAAATCAACTCTTGCATGCTCACAAAGTATGTAACTGAGAGCAGGGTGTGCCAATCCACCAGTGGTCTCTCTTAGAATAATAGATTGAATGTTCATATAAATGATAGAGCCTACATTTATATCCATTACTTGCTGAATACAGTATTTAAGGATAGCTCTATCCTTGGTTACTTCACTATGATGGTTCGTTGGAACCATCCTTCTAGAAATAAAACAATGCCAAGACTTAGACACTACAATTAATATAGAAAGGGGAAAGTTAACTTTAACTCCATTTTTTATTTTCCAAGACCCTTTCTCACTAGTTAGAAAAGAAATAACTTCATCTAAGGCTTGATTTGTAGGAGAAAACGAAGGATACTGACATCTATAAACATCATCTAATTGATAAAACTCATTAATTTTCCTTGGAGTAAACTACACCCTTTTTCCTCGAACAAAAACTAAGTCATCAGAAGCCTCAGGAAGGTTGATATAAGCTCCCCCCAAACTTATAAAATTCTATCACAATCTCAACTATCACATCGATAGTAAAATAATAGAAGTTTTCCCACTGCCAAGCGATAACCAATCGTTCAACTTCTCCTCCCGGATTTTTAAAACCTAAAACCTCGGTCCTGAATCACTTTTTATTTTCTTGAAAACTATGAAATCGAGCACTGGCTCTAAAGCTAATAAACCTTTGTTCGTCATATTCTATGCATCCTATGATCCATCCTCAAAATATCTCTCTGTTAAATCATCATCTGGTCCAACTTTCCCTGTTGCTGGGGTCACTTGAAGTAGGCTCAGTAGGAGTTCTAGAAGTAGAAGGAATATCCCCGATCTTCCAGATCTCCAATCAACATGGGACTCATAAGTCTTAATGTTGGCAGGCCCAATCGGTCTCTGAGGCTCAATCCTCTCCTCATCAGGTCTGAAATCAACTCTTGCATGCTCACAAAGTGTGTAAATCAGCAGGTTGCGCCAATCCACTAGTGGCCTCTTCCAGAGCAATAGATTGAGTGTTCATATAAATGATAGAGCCTACATTTATATCCATTATCTTGAAGTTTAGGTGATAGATATGTAAATCATAAGAATGAGTGGTACGTATATAAATCTTCCAAATTATGTTCTAGTTTGTCTGTCTTGTTGAGATAGTGTCAGGCTTTACATACTACATTTAACATAGTAAGGGGAAAGTTAACCTAAACTCCATTTTTTATTTTCCTCCATTTTTTTATTTTCCAAGCCCCTTTTTCACTTGTCAGAAAAGAAATAACTTCATCTAAAATCTGATCTGTAGCAAAAAAGAATGATATTGGCATCTATACACATCTTCTAACTGATAAAACTCATTAATTTTTCTTGGGGTAAACTCCTCCTTTTTTTCCTCGAACAAAAACAAAATCATCAGAAGCATCAGGAAGGTTGACATAAAATTCCATTACAAATCCTCCCAAATTTTTAAAATCTCAGTCCTGAATTACTTTTTTATTTTCTTGCAAACTATGAAATTGAGCACTAGCTCTAAAACTAACAAATTTCTGCTCATCATATTCTACTTTTCTTTGGCTCGATCTAGGTGTCATAGGAAATCTAGAAAAAATTGAAAAATTCCAAATAAATCCCAAAACTTATAAAAATCAAAATGTAAACTACTTTAAACTTAAATCCACTAAGTAAGAGTTCTTCACCAAAGCATTTTCTCAAAATTTCTCAAAAAAATTTCAAAATTTCAGATCTAGTCAATGTGAGAAAAATCTTTGGTGAAAACCAAAAATTTTTACTTTAAAGTGTAGCACTTACCTAGAGAAGATGAAATTCAAAGTTTCTTTGCCTCAAATTTGCCTCAAATATTCCCAAAATCAAATCGCCTCAAGTCCACCCAAAATCAAGCCCTAAGTGCAAAACCGAAGGTTGAAGGTGACTTAAGGGGTAAAAATGGAGGTTTACGGTGAAAAATAACAAATTAAATGGTTAATTTACCGCTCTCTGGTCGAAGGAGCCTTCTGCGCTGAAGGACCGATTTTCACTATTTTGATTTTTCAAATTTTCAATTTCCTTTCAATTTTGTCCAAAGTTTTTTTTTTTAGTATTTTTAAACACAAATTTTATCTAAATTCATAAATACACATTTCACAAACATTCATTTTCACAAACAACAACAAACTAACTTTTATATATGAAAAAATGCTTTTTACAAACACATGTCAAAAATCACAAATTCACACTTATGAAGTAAACTAATTATAAATCAACATCGAAATCAAGCCATAACACTACCCACAACAATAAATACTGACACAAAACGATACACATAATCAAAGTTCAACATAAACTAAATCAAACCTAATCAAATCCACACAATTACACTAAACACGTAAACATTTTTAAACAAGTAGAGAATTCCCAATCTTCAATCATTCAGCCTCATCTTCAGTGCTATCACCACCTCTAATATCTCCTATAGATTGGTAATGAGCATATAATTTGTAGAAAAATCGGTACGGGAATTGATCTATCTACTTTTCTTCGATCCACCCATTTTCTTTAAACATCCAAACTAATCTTGCTTCAACAGTTCCAGTGTGATCAAAATTCTCTTTCATTCTCTAATCTAGGTGATCAAAAAGGTACTTGAGATGTACTTGAGATCTCCCACTGTTGAGATCTCCCACTGTATTCATAATACTCTAAAGTTCTCTTTCAATTTTCCTCAATTTCTTCTTTAAATCAAGTGAACTTTTAACTGTTTGTGGTATTAATGGAGATGAAAATTTTCATAATCTCAATTTTGTATTACATAATAGAACTTCTTGTCCAGGTTCAAATTTCTTCTTAATAATCTTTCCAATCATGCCATATTTTCATTTTCTCTTTATAGATTTTTGTATTATCATATGCTTCATTTATAATCTCCTCAAGTTCATTGAGTTGCAATAATCTTTTCTCACCAGGATCTTTTAGATTAAAATTAATTTTTTTAATAGCCCAAAATGCTTTATGCTCTAATTCTACAGGTAAGTGGCATGTTTTTCCAAATATCAGTATGTATGGGGAAATTCTTATAGGAGTCTTATAAGCAGTTCTACATGCCCATAGTTTTGTATCAAGTCTAGCAAACCAATCCAATTTACAAAGATTTATAGCCTTTTCTAAAATGCGTCACTAGTCTGAGGATGATAAGCAGTAGAGAATCTATGCATAATATCATATCTCTTAATTAATTTTTTGATTCTCTTATTCCTAAAATGAGATCATCCATCAATAATAATTACTCTTGGAATTCCATAACTTGTAAAAAATATTTTTAATTAAAAATTTAGAAAAACTCCGAGCATCACATCTAGGTACAAAAATAGCTTCATTCCAGTTGGACACATAATCAACATCAAGTAATATATATAGGTTTTCAAATGAAGGCATAAATGGTCCCATAAAATCTAATCCGCACACATAAAAAATTTCAACTTCTAATGTCTAATTTAGAGGCATTTCATTTCTTCTAGAAATATTTCCTACACGTTGACATCTATGGCATGTTTTAATATATTCATTAACATCATTAAAAATAGTAGCCAATAAAATCCAACTTGTAAAATTTTATATGTAGTTCTATTTGTTCAGAAATGTTCTCCAAATTCAGAATCATGGTATTTTTCAATTATCTGTTAAGTTTCTTCATAAGACACACATCTTCTAATAATTAGATCTTTACGTTGTTTATGTAAATATGGGTCATCCCAAAAATAGTCTTTTGAATCATATATAAACTTCTTTAATTGTGGATTTTTTATATCAGGTGGTAGAATATCACTTACAATATAATTCACTATATCAGCATACCATGGTACATCCATTTCATCAATACTATATAATTGTTCATCAGGGAAATTCTCTAAAATTTCATTTACAAAATTAGTTAATATTTCTATTTCTATGCTAGACAAATGATCAACTATTTGATTACCATTTCCCTTTCTATCAATCACAATAAAATCAAACTCTTGCAATAGAAGTATCCATCTAATTAATATTGGTTTAATATCATTCTTTTGCATTAAGTATTTAATAGCAGAATGATTTGTATGCACTATACATTTAATTCCAATTAAAAAAGGTCTAAATTTATCAAAGGCATAAACAATAGCTAATAACTCTCTTTCAATAGTGTTATAATTAATTTGAGCATCATTTAGAGTCTTATTAGCATAATATATAATTTTAAAAACTTTGTCGTGCCTTTGTCCTAATACATCCCCAATACATAACACTAACATCACACATTATTTCAAATGGTTTTTCCTAATCAGGTGGTACTATTATAGGTGTAGTGACAAACTTTTTATTTAATAATTTAAATGCTTTTATGTATTCTTCATTAAAATCAAATTTTGTATCTTTTTCTAAAACTTGGCATAGAGGCCTAGTTATTTTTGAAAAAAATTTTATGTAGCGCTTGTAAAAACCAACATGTCCTAGAAAACTTCTCACTCTTTTAACATTAATAGGTGGTGGTAATTTTTATATAACTTGGATTTTTGCAAGATCTACCTCCATGCCTTTTTCAAAAATTTTATGCCCAAGTACAATACCTCTTGCAACCATAAATTGACATTTTTCCCAATTTAATACTGAATTGACTTTTTCACATACTTCCAGTCTAAATTATTAAGACATAATTCAAACGAAGTTTGAAATACAGAAAAATCATCCATAAACACTTTCCATAAACACTTCCCATAAACACTTCCATTCCATGTTCAATAAAATTCCTAAAAATTGACATCATACATCTTTGAAATGTTGTAGGTGCATTGCATAGTCCAACAGGCATTCTATGAAAAGCAAATGTTTAATAGGAGCTTGTAAACATTATTTTCTCTTGATCCTCTAGGGCAATTGGAATTTGGTTATAATCGATATATCCATCTAAAAAGCAATAATACTTATTCCCAGCCAATCTATCCAACATTTGGTCTAGAAATGGTAAAGGAAAGTGATCTTTTTTGGTGGTTATATTTAATTTTCTATAATCAATGCAAATTCACCAACCAGGTATTAATTCATTTTCTCATTTTCTTCAATAATTACTCCTCCTTTTTTCGGTACACAGTGAATTGGGCTCACCCAAGTGCTTACCCAAGCACTAACTGAAATAGGACATATAATTCCAGCATCTAACCATTTTGAAATCTCTTTTTTAATAACTTCTTTCATTATTGGGTTTAATATTCTCTGAGGATCCGCTTTAGGTTCATGTTGTTCGTCTAATAAAATTCTGTGGATACAAATTGAAGGACTAATTCCTTTAATATTTGCTAAAGTCCATCCAAAAGCATTTTAATACTTTTTCAGCATTTCTATCAACTTTTGTTTCTGAATCTCAGTTAACTCAAAAGATATAATAACTGGCAATGTAGATGACTTTCCTAAAAATACATACTTTAAATGAGTAAGTAATATCTTTAATTCAAGTTTAGGTGGTTTAATACTTGAAGGAGTAAGATTTTTACTATCGTTTTACATCAAGTATTACGTTTCAAATTTGCCTTGAATATAATCTAAATCTTCTTCTTTAATTTCATCTTCATTCTCAAAAATTTCTCCTTGCTTAAATTTATCTTCAAATTCCTGCTTAAATTGTTCATTACTTAGATAATTAGCTACTTCCATCCTGAAACATTCATTATCTTTTTCTATTACAGGATATTTCATAGCTTTGGCTAATTAAATTTCACTTCATGATCATTAACTCCATTATTAATTCTCTTTTTTGTACATCTATTACAGCTCTTCCTGTTGCAAGAAAGGGTCTCCCTAAAATAATAGGAATTTCTTTATCTTCCTCCATATCCAATACTATAAATTCTAGAGGGAAAATAAATTTATTGACTTTTACTAGTACATCCTCTATAACTCCTTTTGGATAAGTTATTGATCAGTCAGCTAACTGAAGAGTTACAGTAGTAGGGGAAATTTCTCCCAAATCTAAAAGTTTAAAAATTGATAAGGGCATAAGATTGATACTCGCTCCTAAATCACATAAAGCATTTCCATAAAACTTTTCACCAATTGCACAAAGTATAGTAAAACTACCAGAATCTTTGAATTTTTTAGAAAGTTTTTTTTTTAATAATAGCTCTACACTCTTCACTGAGTGCAATGATCTCATGATCTGTAAACTTCCTTTTCTTATTTAGTACATCCTTCATAAATTTTACATAACTTGACATTTGTTCCAAAGCTTCAACAAAAGGAATATTTATCGTTAACTTCTTAAGGATTTTCAAAAATTTTATAAATTGTTTATCCTTATTCTTCTGTTTCAGTCTTTGAGGAAATGGAGGTGATGGTTGTTCAAAAGGAACCTGTGTTTGTACGTTTTCCTTTTGATCATTTTCCATTTCTTCCTTCTTTTCATTAACTTTAGTTTCTATTTGAATCCTTGTTTCTATTTCTTTTCCACTTTGTAATTAAATTAATTTAATTTGTTCTTTATTTGGATCTTTTGGATTAACTTCCACAATTCTCGAAAAAATTCTAGAAGGTCTATTACTAAGTGCAGTAGCAATATGTCCAAATTGATTTTCAATATTTCTAATTGCAGCCCCTTGATTCTGTATTTGATTTTTCATATTCAACATCACTTTTTCCATCATCAACTTCTTTTCCTTAACTTGTGGGTTAGGATTAGAATTAAATCCTGGAGGAAAATAAAGACAAAAATTAGGATTTCCTTGATTGTTCAGATTTCCAGATGGATTCACCGAATTATTATAATTATTCCAATTAAAATTAGGGTGATTTTTCCATCCAGGGTTAAAATAGTTAGAGTAGGGATTGTTATTTTGATTATGTATAGCATTTAAGGTTTCATAAGATGGTTGAGTATCAATAATCTGTAAAAGTGAATTTTCCTTTAATACTGGAGGTATTTGAGAATAGTTCACTCCTATTTGATCAATCTTTTTAGAAATAATAGCAATTTGAGATGCCAAAATAGACATTGCATCAGATTCATGAATACTAGCTACTCTCTTAGGATTTACTCTTTTAGAAGGCCATTGAAAATTGTTAGTAGTCATTTCGTCATTCAAAGAGTATGCTTCATCAAAAGGTTTTGACATTAATGATCCACCCGTGTCAGCATCTTTAATAGATCTTAGTGATCCTGCTAATCTATTATAAAAGGTTTGAATTTTTAACCAATCTGGTAAAGCATGGTGTGGACATTTTCTAAGAAGATCCTTAAATCTTTCCCAGGTTTCATATATTGATTCCCCTTCAAACTGACAAAAAGATGTAAAATAATTTCTAAGCTTAGCGATTTTCGAGGGTATAAAATATTTAGCCAAGAATTTTTTTGATAGTTTTCCCCAAGTTCTAATAGATCCAGGTGCTATTGAATTTAATCAAGCCTTGGCTTTATCCTTTAATGAAAGAGGAAAAAGTCTAAGCCTAACAACATCATTAGACACTCCGTCATATCTAAATGTAGCATAAATTTCAAGAAAACTAGCAAGATGTAAGTAAGGATCTTCAGTAGGTGATCCTCCAAACTGATTATTTTATACCATTTAGATAATAGCAGGTTTAAGCTCAAATGAATTAGCAACAACATCAGGATTTTGAATAGTTAAATGAAGTTCATCTGCTATCGGATTCGCATAATCTTTTAAAGGTCTTTGTCGATTCTCATTTATTGGATTTTTTATATTATTCGCCATTTCTTTCAAATTCTTAATTTCTCTTTGTTGTTTTCAAATTTTTCTAATAGTATGTTCTAATTCTGAATCGTAAGGTACTAAACCTTCATATCCAACATTTCGCATAAACAAATAAAGTAAGCTAAGTAAAATTCTTTAAAAATACAATCTTAATTAAATTTCTTTTTGGATTTTTTTATATTTTATTTTATTTCATTGTTTTTATATATTTGTATAGTATATATATATATATTCTCTAAATTTCCTAATTTATCAAAATTATTTAATTTAATTAAATTTAACTGTTACCTTCCCTGACAACGATGCTAAAAACTTGATCCCGATTTTTTTAATATAAGGATTTATGAAGTTGACACCACTATAACGCCAAAAACTTGATCCTTGTATGAAAAGTAAGTTGTGTAAAATATATATAATTATAGGTAATTAATAATGGGATCCTACACAAGTATACGTATCATTATCAAGTAAAAATGGACTTTCTATTTAAGCTCCAAATATCGATCCCACGGAGAAGGTGTAAATCAGCAATGTTAAATTTTATTAGAAAATTTACAGAAAATCCAACAAAATCACTATCACTAATTTCGAATGTGGAGATACTAACTAAACTAAATTACTTAACTATTAGCAAAACTAAAATGCAAATTTTTAATAATAACTACTAATCTACTAAATATGCTTATGTAATGAAGGTTTCTTATGTGAAAAAGCATCATTCCCACTATAATGAAATTCTGATGAAATGAGATGAGATAAATGTTTATAATATATAATGTGCCAAATAGGAGCAATTTTAATTCTCTACTCTGATACAGTGCATAGAAATCATTGGTTAATCTTAGGTTTAGTCCTTAAATCTGTGGCTAGGCTAGGAGGATATCGGCTCCCACTCTAGTGCTCCCACTTCCCTTCACCTGAAGGCTAACTCTCGCTTTAGTTTTTAAACACTAAGACCAAATTGGGGATTTTAGTCTGTCACCCTAAATATTCTCCAATTCTACACCCAACAAAGAATATTTCCTTATTTATTTGCACTTAATTTCATGAACAAATTTCTCCTTAATGAAATCAAATGTGATCCTTACTCTATTGTAGAATGCATACAGCATTTCCCGGGTCATATGTTTCACAAAATTCACAACATATTTTAACAAATGAATTGGCCAAATTGAAAAGTAAATTAAGTTCAAAGTTAAAAAATCATCACAAGTTATTTTATATTTAATTATGACACATTCATATTATCTCATCATTTCTCAAGATCTCAGAGTAGGGGGAAAGATAGAGGAAACTACTCAGCCTTCATGAGAAAGATACAATAAAACATAAATTTCATATATAAAAGAAAGTTCATACAACATTAAATAAACAAATAAACTTATCTAGAACTCTTTCTCAAAGCAAATCCTTTGTACCCGTTCCTTAGAAATGCAAGAAGAAGAACTCTCTCACTTTTCTCCTTCTCCAATGCTCTTACAAAGTTTCACACTAAATCTCACAACAAAAATTCTAAACTATGAAAGAAAAATTTCTAATTGACTCCAATATGTGGTGGAATGAAACTGGATTATGGAAATGTAGCATGGTGGAATGTTGTAGAGCAAAAAATGAATGTAGAGGAGCACCTTTTCTAATGAAATTCGGCCCCAAATAAAGCCCAAGGTCAGTTATCTACGAGGTGCCTCCAAAAATTCTTTAAAAATCGTCTAAATACATCAAACTTTCTAGAAACGGGGTCTGAACTGTCTTTGGCGCCTTCGGTGCTAGTCTGGTGCCGTCAATGCTGAGTAAAAATCCTCCACTTTTGTTCTTCGCGATCGAAGCTGCCCTTGGCTCGGTCTGCGCTGACCTTGGCACTGTCGGCACTGAGTATTTCCTGAAGAACGTTATTTTAACTCCAAATTTCATCCTTTTTTCTTCATTCTTGCTTTAAGCTCTAAAAATTAATAACCTACAAGAAAACCTCAAAATACCATACCTTCCAACCTTCCATTAAAGTGTAATATCACCAAAAATATGTATAAAATATGGGTCTAAAAAAGCATATCTTTTCAGTGTATCAGACACCAATAGAGATCATTCATATTAGCTCTCATAGGGGTAAAATTTGCTTAATGGTAGATAGACACATTTTCAATCTTAAAAATCTTGTTTATTCTTAATCGAGTGAATTGCAGAAACCTGCCTCACACATAGACAATCCCATGGTTGATTCCATGTAGATTTGCGTAAAAATCTTTCATCATAGGAATGACTATGGCAGCAGTAGTGTAACAAAGTACTTCCCAACGTCTCTGCGTAATAATCTCTTCACTCGAGTATTCAGTGTATTGAATCATCGATTCAAAAACTTCCTTTCTTTGATTAGCCTCTTCTTCACTAGAACACAATCATGCAACTTCTGCTTATCAAAACTAAAAAACTTTCTCTAGTTGAAAATTCCAAATCTAGTAGAATTTTTAGAGTGGGACGCCATTGGAATTGAAATCGAATCACTCCTCTCTCGTTTCCCACCCCATTAAAATTGACTTTGGAATCACTTTTTGAGAGTTTTAAAAAGAAAAACCTGCAAAGAACCTCCTTTTTAAACATTTTAAGTCATTTTCGTGGTTGCAGCACATCATGCGCCAATTCTGGCGCATCATGCACCCGTTCTCTGGAATTCAGCGTATCATGCGCCAATATGGCGCATCACGCCCCAGTTCTGAAAAAGTTGTATCTTCAATTTCAATAAAAATTCTCAATCCTTTCATGAAATTAGGTAAATAAATATGTTTTTTTAAAATTATTTTCTCAAATACACGGACTCTATGAAAAGATAAATATAAATATATGTAAAATATTCCAAACAAAAACTCAAAAAGCAAAATAAACAACAACATGTATGGCCTGCCTCTCACAAAGCGCTTTGTTAATGTCGTCAGCCTGACAATCCTAGTCTTTATTCTGGGTGACCCAACTTTATAGTTTCTTTAAAAAATGGTCTTTGACCATCAAAATATGGTTTTAATCTATACCCATTTACTTTAAATATTCTTTCAGTCTTAGGATCTTCAATAATAACAGCTCCATAAGATAGACTTTTACAACTTTGTATGGCCCTTTACACCTAGACTTCAGTTTTCAAGGAAATAATTCAATCTTATTGTATAATAAAAATTTATGTCCAGGATCAATTTTCTTTTCTATTATCTTTCGATCATGCCATTCTTTCATTCTTTCCTTATAAATCCTAGCATTATCGTAAGATTCATTCCTAATTTCTTCAAGCTCATTCAATTGCAATAATCTTTTCTCTTCAGCGTCTTTCAAATTGAAATTAATTTTCTTAATAGCCCAATAAACTTTATGCTCCAATTCTACTGGCAAGTGCCAAGTCTTCCAAAAAATTAATCTATAAGGGGATATACATATAAGCGTTTTATAAGCAGTCTTGTATGCCCATAATGTAGTATGTAATCTAACATACCAATCCATCTTACTAGGATTGACACTTTTTTTAAAAATTCTCTTAATTTCACGATTAGATACTTCTACTAAACCATTTTTCTGGGGATGATAAGCAATTGTAATTTTATGCATTATATTATACTTTGTGACCAATCTTTAAATTGTAACATTTCTAAAATAAGATCGTCCATCGGTAATGATTACTCTAGGCATATCATATCTTGTAAAAATATTTTTAATTAAAAATGTTGAAACACTCTAAGCATCATATCGAGGTAACGCTACGCGGACACCGATCACATGTTTTGATATATATATTAACATGTCTAAAGAGAGTAGGCCAATAAAATCCAAATTGTAAAATTTTATGAATATTTGTATCATTCCCAAGATGTCCTTCAAATTCAGAATCATGACATTTCTGAATAATTTCTTGAATTTCTTTGTAAGGCACACATCGTCTTATTACTAAAACTTTGCATTGTTTATATAAATAGGGGTCATCCCAAAAGTAAGACTTTGCATCATGAATAAATTTCTTTTCTTATTATTTTGTTAATCCATATGATAAAATACCACTAACAATATAATTTACAATATCAGCATACTTAGGTATTTCCCATCCTTTTATAGTATGATGTTGTTCATCATGAAAATTTTCTTTAATTTATTTTTCCATGTCAAGTATTTCTTTTTATTCTAGCCTAAATAGAGGGTCAACAATTTGATTATCAATCCCTTTGCTATCAACTGTTATAAAATCAAACTCTTGCATCAGAAGCACCCATCTAATTAATCTTGGTTTCACATCCTTCTTTTGCATCAAATATTTAATGGTTGAATGCTTAGTATGCACAACACATTTAGCTCCAGTTATATATGAACTAAACTTATCAAAAGCATATACAATGGCTAACAACTCTCTTTCAGTGATACTGTAGTTAATCTGAGCATCATTAAGAGTCTTACTAGCATAGTATATAACTTTAAAAATCTTATCATATCTCTACCCTCATATAGCTCCAATTACATAATCACTCGCACGACACATTAATTCAAAAGGCTTATCCCAATCAGGTGGAACAATTATAGGAGCAGTGATATATTTTTCTTTCAAAGTTTCAAAGGCTTTAAGGTAATCTTGGTTAAAAAGTTTAGTAATTTTTGAAAAATCTTTAATATATTGCCTGTAAAATCCTGTATTTCCTAAAAAGCTCCTAACTCCTCTTACATTAGTAGGCGGGGGTAAGTTAACCTGAATTTTTGCAGGATTTACTTCCATGCCATTTTCTAAAATTTTATGCCCAAGCACAATTCCTTCTACAACCATAAATTGACATTTTTCCTAGTTCAATACGAGGTTAGTCTTTTCACATTGTTCAAGAACTTTCTCTAAATGATTTAGACATATTTCAAATGAAGTTCCGTACACAGAAAAATCATCCATAAAGACTTCAATCCCTTTTTCAATTGAACCACTGAAAATTGACATCATACGACTTTTGAATGTTGCAGGTGCATTACATAATCTAAAGGGCATTTACTAAAAAGCAAGAGTTCCATAAGGACTAGTAAATGTTGTTTTCTCCTGATCCTTTGGAGTTATAGGTATTTGATGATAAATGGTATATCCATCAAGAAATATCTAGCATTTGGACCAAAAAGGGAAAAGTAAAATGAACCATCCTGGTGGTAGAGTTTAATTTTCTATCATCTATGCAAATTTGCCATCCAGTGCCTTGTCTTATTGACATTAATTCATTATTCTCGTTTGACACTACAGTCACACCTCCTTTCCTTGGAACAAAGTAAATTGGACTTACCCAAGCACTGTCTGAAATAGGATATATTATTCCAGCATCTAACTATTTTAAAATTTCTTTCTTATTAACTTCTTTCATCATTAGGTTTAACCACCTTTAAGGATCAGCTCTTGATTAATGTTTATCTCCCAATAAAATTCTATGCATATAAATTGAAGGACTGATTCCTTTAATATCAGCTAATGTCCATCCAAATGCTTTTTTATATCTTCTTATAGTTTGCAACAATTGTTGTTCTTACTTATCAGTTAATTCTAAGGATACTATAACAGGTAATGTAGATAAACCTCATAAGAAAACATACTTAAAATGTGTAGGAAGTGTTTTCAGTTCTAGTTCAAGACGTTTTTCAATAGATGAAATCATATTCTTATTGCTTTCTGTAGGATCTAACATTTCAATTTTTTCCTGAACATAATCCAAATCTAATTTACTCAATTCCATAGATTCATCTTGAATTTTTTCCTCATCTTGATATTCCATATATTCCTTTTGAAGTTCTCTTTCAAATGTCGTTTTGAAATATTCATTGCTTAGATATTCATTAATATCTATTCTGAAGCATTCAATCTCTTGCTCGTTTGCAGGGTATCTCATTGATGTTGAAATATTAAATGTAACCTCTTGATCACTAACTCTCGTAGTTAGTTCTTCTTTTTACACATCTATCAAAGCACTTCTAGTGGTCAAGAATGGTCTTCCTAAAATGATAGTAATTTCTTTATCTTTGTAGGCACTATTTTTGGTGTGGGGTTTGCCCGTAAGAAGTTGTCGGTCATCGGAATTAAAATCCCGTTGCCCGCTTCGGAAGGACATTTTAAAAAAAAATTAATTTTGAAAAAGATGAAGTCAAACTGACCTCATAATTTTCATAGTTTAAATGAAAGAGCGCTTTACCTCAAATCCTGTATCTATCCCGAAGGTTGAACACAAGAATTGAGGGTGAGGTTCGATCAAATAAACTAGAGAAAATTATGACATCCGTTTGGTCTGCGAAACCAATATATTGGCCGACAAATTCTCTTATTTAATATAAGGAATTAAATAGGGTTTATATTATGCTGGGTTCGGGAAAAGCTTCCTATA
>NW_018164478.1:4406859-4426092 GCF_001263595.1 Phalaenopsis equestris | reverse complement strand
TTTGATCAATTTTGGGTATTTTGGCAAAATTTGGGAATTTTAGCCAAATTTGGGTCCCAAGGGTAGTTAGGTAATTTGGAGGTGCCTAGGGGCAAAAGACCAAGTTAGGCATTTCACATAGAATTGGATAGATATCCATTCTAAATGAACCATGGATTAATGTATTGTGAAGATATGGTGAACCCTAGTTCCAAGTCAACACCCAGGGTCAATTCTAAAGCCAAGTAATCCTATAGGAACTCTTCTTGAATTCTCTCATAATGATCTTACCTACTAAATGCTAGAGGTTAAGATCAATATGTGGAATTTCAAGTTGAGTAAAAAGAAAAGCTTTGAATTTTTAGTAGTGAGGGTACCTTTTCTAGTTTTCTAAGACTAGTCAATAGGAAAGTCCTATGGCTAGACTTAGGCTACTGAAGAAGTTTCTAGACCTCACCAAAAGTGAGGTCAACAATCTTCCTCCATATCTAATACAATAAAATCGACAAGAAAGATAAATTTATCAACTTTTACCAAAACATCTTATATAACTTCTCTAGGATAGGTAATCAAACGACCATCTAACTGAAGAGTTACAGTATTAGGTGAAATATCTCCTAAGCCCAATCTTCTAAAAATTGATAACGTCATAAGATTAATATTGGCTTCTAATTAGGAGGCTTCTTCTTAATTAGAGTGCTACACTCTTCACTGAGTGTAAAAGTCTAATGATTTACAAATTTCTTTTTCTTATTAAGTATATCCTTCATGAACTTCACATAGCTTGAAATTTGTTCCAAGGATTCAACAAATGGAATGTTTATCTTCAATTTTCCTCAATATCTCCAAAAATTTTGAAAATTGGTTATCTCTATTTTTCTGCTTCAATCTTTGAGGAAATGGAGGTGGTGGTATTTCTACAGAGATTTTCATTGGTTTAATAGGACATCTTGGCTCAAAATGAGCATCTTCACCAAAATTTCCATTTTCCACCTCATCTTGTTCAACTTCCACTTCTTTTTGAACTCTGTTTTCCAATTCATTACTAGGAAACGTTCCTGGATGTCTATTGCGGATGTCTATTGCTAAGTGCAGTGTCTATTGCTAAGTGCAGTAGCAATACATCATAATTGATTTTTCATGTTTCTAATTGCAGCTCCTTGACTTTGTAATTGGCTCCCCAAATTCTTCCATTGACAAACCATTGACAAATTTTTCTCCTTACTCTGTAAATTATTAAAACATGGAGGGCAATAAGGTTTATAAGTTGGATTTCCTTAATTTTTGGAGTTTCTCAATGGGTTCCCAGTGTTCTTTCCCCATTGCAGATTTGCAGCATTAGATTTATTGTTACTCCAACTAAAATTTGGATGATTCTTCCAACGAGGATTATAATAGTTAGCATAAGGATTATTAGAATGATTATTAATTGCATTTAACATCTCAAAAGTAGATTGAGATTATATCATTCATCCCAATGAGTTTTCCTCAAGCACATGTAATTTCTAAGAATAATTCATATCATATTGATCTATCTTCTTTGATATAACAACTATTTGGGCAGCTAACATAGATATTGCATCAGAATCGTGAATACTAGCTACTCTTTTTGGATTTACCCTTTTAGAGGGCCATTGAAAATTATTAGTAACAATCTCTTAAATTAAAGAGTATGCTTCATTGAATGGTTTTGACATTAATGATCTACCAGCAGCAACGTCAATTATCGATCTATAAGATCCAACTAATCCATTATAAAAACTTTGAATTAATAACCAATATGACAATGCATGTTGTGGAAACTTCCTAAGTAGATCATTAAATCTTTATCAGGCTTCAAAAATTGATTCTCTTTCAAACTGACAAAATGATGTAATATCATTTCTAAGCTTAGCATTTTTTGAAGGTGGGAAATATTTAGATAAAAATTTTTGTGACAAGTCTCCCCAAGTTCTGATAGATCCAGGTGCTAACGAGTTTAACCACATCTTAGCTTATCCCTAAGTGAAAAAAGAAAAAGTCTAAGTTTGACGACATCATTCGACACTCCATCATACTTAAAAGCAGCACACAATTTTAGAAAACTAGCAAGGTGTAGATTAGGATCTTTAGTTGGTGTTCCCCCAAACTGATTATTTTGTATCATTTTGATAATAGCAAGTTTAAGCTCAAACGAATTTGCAGCTACAATAGAGTTTTGTATACTCAAATGAATTTCATCTTCTGTAGGATTAGCATAACCTCTTAAAGGTCTTTTATATTGTTCATTTTTATTTCCAGCATTAATCACATTGCCAGCCATTTTGCTAATACAATTTATCTCTTTTTGTTGTTTTCAAAATTTTCTAATAGTTCTTTCTAACTCAGAATCATAAGACACTAAATATTCAGATCTTACACTGCTCATACACAAACATAATAAGTAATTAAAATAAACAAACACACTAAAATATGAAAATATTCAAACTAAAATACAAACACTCTCTTTTTTTAATAAAAAAATTTTAAACACTCTCTTTCCGTTCCCTACAACGGTGCTAAAAACTTGATGCGGGTGGATTTAGTGCGTTAATTTTGCAAATATCTTCCAATACTACAAAATACACACGGCAGATACAATAGTAAAAATACAAATAAATACTAACAAAAATATCTTTAATGAAAATAGTTTTATCTTTTAAAACTTTTTAAACTACAAAATCTCCTAAAAATAATGCAAGTATATGTATCACTCAAGTAATAAAGGGCTTGAATGGAGTCCTAGATATTGTTCCCACAAGGAAGCTGGAAATCCTTATTAATAAATTCTTAAGATTATAATGTGAACTACACTTTTAAATTACAAAAGTAAAGTGCTAAATTTGATTATAAAGTAATAGAGTAAAGGCTAAAAAAAATGCAGTAAAAAGATAAAGTTAATTAAACTAATTGTTAAACTTTTAAAAGTAAAATTACTAAATTTAAATATATATATATTTGTGCCAAATAGGAGCAATCCTACTCTTTACCCTCTTTCAAGTGCATAAAGAATAATGAATTATCTAGAGTTTAGTCCCTAATTTTGTGAATAGGGGTTAGGCTGGGAGGATACCGACTGCCACTCTAGAGCTCCCACTACTCCCTCACATGAGGGCTAACAATCTCACATCAGTTTCTAATCAATTGGACCGAATTTGGGATTTTAATTTGTCACCTCAAAATCTCCAATTCTACATCCAATAAAGTATATTTCCGTATTTATTTGCACTCAACTCCATGGATAACATCCTCTCCCATAAATCCTCTCCCATAAAATCCTCCCATAAAATCAAATGTGATTCTCACCATATTATAGAAATCATAGCCTTTTTGGAACATATGTTTCTAAACATATATTAACAATTCAATTAGTCAGATTGAAAAGTAAATGAAGATCTAAGTTTAAATCATCTAAAATTATTATTGACATTTAAAATTGTATAAAATAAAATCAATTCTTCACAAAACCATATCTCAAAGTAGGGCAAAGGATAAAGAAGTCTACTCAAAATTTATGAGAAGGATATGATAAAACATAGATTTCATATATAAAAATAAGTTTACAAGACAAAAGAAATAAAAGACACAACTTATCTCACAATCCTTCCCAAGAAAATCTTTAGAAGTTCTCTTCAAGCCTTTATCTCCTTAAAATCACTCCCAATTCTCTCTTAGAAGTGTAAGGAAGAAGAAATCTCTCAAAATCTCTCACCTTCCCTTCTCACCTTCCCTTTCCTCTTACAATCCTTAAAGAAAATCTCCAAGCCCTTGACTTTCTCTCTCTCTCTCTCTTTCACCCCCCTTTACATGCCACACCAAAAACTCTCCTTGCCCTAGACTTCTCTCTCTTATACTAAAGGCCGCCTCCCTCCAAAAAGAATTCAAAATTCCCTCCAAAATTCTATCCAAAAGTCAACGCTTTTGAATTCAAAAGAAATGTCCAATGATTCAAGAGACATATCCCTTCATAAAAGAACCTTTCAAAGTGTGTAGATGCATTGAATCATTCCAAGGGGTGTTTAGAATTCTCAAAAAGTCATCTTTAGTGCATCTGGCGCCAGCTTGCTTAAGTCTGTGTTGTTTTGGGTTTTGGTGCTTCAGGCGCTAAATCTACACATCTGGCACCAGCTCTCTGTAAAATGGCATTTTTGGTGCCAATCTGGTGCATATGACACCAACTCTCTATAAAATGGCGCTTCTGGTGCCAATCTGGCACATCTGGAGCAAATCTGGCACATATGGCGCCAGTTCTGGCACATTTGACGCCAATCTGGCACATCTGGCACCATAATTCCCAAAATTTGCTATTTTGGCTCCAAATTTCATCTTTTTTGTTTCTTTTGCTCAAAATGCATAAAATGATATACCTGCAACAAAAACATGAAAATACCCTTCTTTAAAGTGCAATATCATAAAAAATAAGCTTAAAAAAGTGCAATATCATAAAAAATAAGCATAAAATGTATACTTAAAATAACATATTATTTTGGTGTATCAAAAGACTATTATTAAATGAGATTTTATTGTTAGGTCATTTTACATAATATCTAGAATTGTCAGGCTGAGAAAGTTAAACTAAACACTTTTTGAGAAGCAACCCATGTTGTGCGGTTTGATTGTACTTTTTGTTGTTATGATGTGGCTTGTTTGAATTTGAACGTTTAAGTGTGTGTCTGTGTGTTTTGATTGCAATAGTGTGACGTAAGATAGTGAATCCATAGTCTTCTCATTTTGACTGGACTTTAGTATGACTATCAAAGGTAGTTGGAACAATGTTATCCCCTATACCCTAGTTCTCAATCGAGCATAGGATTTTATAGAGTCATCGTTAGTTTAGGTGTATCTCACTTCTTTACTTCCTATTTCTGACCCTGCTCTTCCTTTTAATGGTTCAACCAATCAACTATGAGAGGGGGTTAGAAGATGTTTCTTTTTTGTTGAATTGGAAGAGATGAAAACATGATCGTGCTGGTTAAGACTTAAGATAAGCAACACATTAACCGATCATAACAGTATAGGTGTTACCTTATATAGAAGGTTCTCCTTACAAATTATATGCAAAGCACCAGTTAATCAGTCGAATGAGATGATGTTGGAGATTAGGAATTAGAGAATGGAGGTGTTATGAGAAGGGTGATGAGTAACTCTCATTTATCATTAATCTAAGATTTTGTGTTTAAAATTGTTTAATGTGATTTAAGACATTAGGAGGAGAAAATATTTCAAATTATATGATTGGGACCAAATTTGAGGCATGTGCATCTGAGCTAGTGGCTATGGCATCAAAAGATTACAAGTTATGATGGCAACTAGGCATCAGAGTATTCGGGCACCAAGGCCCCAGACATAAGGAGAAAGGCTTTGGCACCACTATCGCGGTGCCTAAGTGCCACTCCCATCTGGGTGATAAATTGCTTAAAATAGTCAGATTTAGATCATTTTCTCGACTCTTCCTCCCTAGCTCCTTCAACGATAGAGAGGAGATACTCAAGGCTTCCTCATATCCTTCATTTGAGCTTGATTATGAAGCTTGGGAGAGTGAAAATCATCTATATGAGGTAAATTCTACTTCTTAAGCTTGATTTTTCTTCTTTATGAGGGAATTTTTGGGATTTTTGCTGATTTGGGGATTTCTTGGGGAGTGCTTGATTTAGCCTATAACTTTCATATTGTGTGCATCCATAATCACTTTTTACCTCATTTATATGTATTTTCATCATCTCTACTCTTCCATGCCTAAAAAAAAAAGGTAGCAAAGGCAGTTCTTCATTTAAGAGGAAAAAATTTGTAAGCTATGCAGCTCAAAAGTGTTATAATGATCATCTGGGATCAAAGAAATTTATTGTTGGGTAGGGTTTTATTAGCCTTAGAGGGGTTGTAGAGAGCATGATTCTAAGATATAAGTGGGAGGCTTTCAACTACATCACTTATGTAGCTATAGTTTATGTAGTTCAGAAAATTTATGCGAACCCCTCTGAGGGCTCTGCAGATTTTGTATATGTGAGGGAGAAATGAATATCTATCTCACCTCCATGCATCAATGCATTATTTTCATTAGGAGATGTCCAAGGGAGTTACTACTCAAACATTGTCTCTTTTGATTTCGACCTCAATGAAATCATCAATTTCTTAACTAGTGTGAGAGGGATTTGGAAGGTGAGGAATGACCACAAGGTAACGCTTTCTTCTACTAAATTTAATGCACCTTTCAAGGCATGACATTATTTCATATCTATCAAGATCCATCCCTCAACCAATTTGAGTGACGTGACATGAGAGAGGGATGCTTTCAAATTCAGCATTCAAACCATGAAATCCATTGATATTTGGGCTTTGATTTATCACTCTATCTTTAATACTAAAAGGTGGGATATACTTTATGGTTAGGATAACTTCCACTTTTTTTGCTCTTTGTTAATAGTTAGGTGTCACTTTTAAGGGGTGGTAGGAGCTGCTTCATCCTGCTTCATCCTTTGAAGGCCCATGTCTAAAGCTAATGTGATGTTATATGATAAGCACATTATATTTGGGCCAGAAGTGAATTCCTTTCAGCCTTCCACCTCGCACCCCTCTATTTCTTATTCTCAACCCCTACCCTCCACTAGTATGACTTTTATGTAAACTAGGATGAAGATCATAGAGAAGGGAATTTCCACCATCCAAACTTCCATTTATGACCTTACTGATCATATGACACATCTTGATTGATAAAATATATGCTAATTTGTTTTTTAAGCCAGAGCCTATGTTGCTCAGTTAGAAATGTATCAAAGGAACCAGTGGATTGGTAGGGACAGCTGAGTGGAGTTTCCAACTTGTCCTTCGTACCAACTATATGAGCAAAGCTATCGAATGGAGGAGTATTAGGAGGAAGAGGAATCCAATGGGGAGGAATAAGACGATGATTATGATGATGATGAGGATTTATTTTATATAGTTTTTGTTTTGTTATCTTTGTAGATGTACTAAATTGTATTTTGTTATTTGCTGCTGCTATTATTGTTGTCCTCTCTTATTTAGTATATATTTTGTTACTGTGAGCTCATTCCTGTTTATCTGTGGAGATAATTATACTTTATTTGATTTTGTTTTATTTCACCCCTATTAACTTTGATATACTTGTTGGTGCATATATGTGTATTGTGCTTAAAATTATTAATACTGTGATGGGAACATGCTGTAGGAGGTATGTATGAGATTTTTCCCTGCTTATATATTCATATTTTAAATTGTATTATATGTTAATAATTATGTTTGGGGTGGAGAAAAATCATATTATAAACTTAAATTTATTTATCCTCAATAACAAGTATTTGAACTGTTATATTCTTTTTTTAAAATTTGAGGAATGTGGAGTTAATTTAAAATTACCACAAATTTTGAAAAAGGAAAAATATAGTTTCTGTATTTTAAATTTTATGTAAAAGAAACTAGACTAGAATTGAGATAACTTATAATTCAATAAGTAGAAAAAAATGAATAGTCATTTATTTTTGAAAAGAACTCTATTTGTGAAATTATGTATTCTTAAATATACTTATTAAGAATTGAGTTCTTATCAAGTCTCTATTTTCAACTAGCACTTGTTAATTTTTCACAAGTCTAAAAAGTGAAGGGGTGTGGTAAGTTTTACTTTAAGGAGGTCATAGTGGAATTTAAAATTATTAAAAGGGCATCCAGATAGAGTAATCCTCCTAAAGTTATGCTAACGATTAAAATATACATCCTTAAGTAAAAAATGGAAAAAAAAAAGAAAAATAAAAAGAAAAAAACAAAGAGAAAGGAAGAAAATATTAAAGGAGGAGAAGTTTGAGGAGAAGCCTTATCAAAAAATTATTTCAGAAGACCCTATTTGAAGTTGTAGCTTTATTGCATTCCTAAGCTTGCTTATATTTATGGTGTGCTAGTAAATATTTTAAGTAGAGAACTTAAATTTTATTTTTCTATCATCTAAGGAACCATAACTAACAAGTATTAATTGTTTTTTAAAATGAATAAGATTTCAAGTTTTCTTAGTTGAATGAAAGGTTTCTTAAACCCTTGGATTAAGTTTATTTACCAGAGTTAATTTAACGATGCACTACGAATTTCTTAAGGCAAAGTTGTTGAAATTTTTAATGAAACTCACTCCCTTAAATTAAATTATTTTGATATTAATATTCTAGCATTATATGAGAACAAGTAACCTTTACGTTTGAGGGATTTTGATGTGTGAAAAGATTTCATGAATTCCTTTATGTTTTGCACATATTCTAGATTAATTTGCACTTTTAAAAAAGGATATTTTTATGTTATTCCTGCAAGTGTAATAGGTACTAGGAGAGGAATGAATTGGAAGAGACATGGAGTAAAAAAGAGTTGAAATGGAGCAAAAGGCTATAAAGTGGGGAGAGTTTATAGGAAAGTCGTAAGGGCATTTACAAAGTATTCTTAAGGTAGTATTGAGGGAGAGAAATAAGTATTATCTTGTTTAACTATTGCATTTTTCCATAAACATTTTGGCATGTGGACTCTCTTTGTTTCAATGAAGTCTTATGGTGTTTACTCTATGTTTTCTAAGAAATCTCCTCTACATTATCCTTATGGTTATGTAGTTGGATGCGTAGGAATGTGGAAATGATTTTAAATGGTCTTTAATCTTTTAATGTGATGATTTTTCTTTTGTGCTTCATTTATCTATCATTATGTCAAAATGATTTGTTATTCATTGTGAACCCATAATGACTTGGGAGAGCAATGACATGAACAACTAGGAAGATCACGTTGAATGCCAGGATATGAAGAAAAAGTACACTATAGGAAGATGCAAATAAATAAGGAGATATTTGATGTTGGGTTCAAAGTGGGGCTTAAGGAATTAAGGAAAATTTAACAAAACTTCTTTATTCACTTGGGAGAGGGTAAAGAAGATGATTGCTTCTATTTGTCAGTAGCCACAATTTAATTTGCATTTTCTCATTTTCTATTCTCCACTGCAATCACTACAAGGAAAGATAGCTTTAACATCTAGTTGTTGACCTCAATTTTATGAGGTCTACCTTTCCCTCTCCTTAGTGCCTAGGATCTAGCCTTAAGATTTCTTTTGGACTCTCTTAGAGGACTAGTGTTGAGACCCACACTACATTGAAATTTGAGCCTCTTCTTAACCCCTTGTAGTCTCAGATGGATGGTTTTGAATTGCCAACATTTTTTTGAGTCGATTAAAACTGACTTATTGAAATTCAAGTTGAGTGCACATAGGAATTAAAAAAAGTCACGAGGAAATCCCATGACAAACAACGAGCAACTTATTGTCAAGAGCTGTCTCCTTAAATTTGATTGTTTGTTAGGCGAGGACTAATTAGTGCTTTGCTCGTTATGTAACTTCGGTCAGACCAAAATACGTCACTTACCGCGTCACATGCAAATTGACCTCAATTTGACCTAAACATTAACAAACTTATCTGAATGACCCCTGATGATTAAACAGACCACGCGAGCACATCCGAAACACTGATTTACCTAAAAAGGATACCCATATTGATGGGTTTCATGACAAAATCAAATCGTGCATGAATTGTTAATTTTGAATAAAATAATGATATTTAAATAAACTTAATAAAATAAAACACACACACACTCCCCTTCCTTACGGGGAACATGTTCAAAGCCCTAACCGAGTTCCCACTTTACCCCATCTTAAATCTGGTCACCCTTCTTTTTTTCAAACCCTAATCAGACTCTTCCCCGTGGCATTTTCTCCTCACGGTTGGTCCTAACCACTGGTTACTTCTTCACTAAGTAACTTTCCTGCTCAAATGAATAAGATCACCTTCCTTCCGCTCCAACCCTAGTCGATCTCTTCCCCATCACATCTTCTCCTCACTACCGGTATCTTACTCAGTAAGCAATATTCCTTTTTATCAATTACAAATACCTTGGTACGGTTTTGGGGAATCTAATCTAATCTTCTCTAATCTAAATACTCTCTCTTGGCTTCTTTTTTTCTCTCCCTAAGCTTGCATTGTTTGAAGGGATTCATATCCCCAATATGTGCTTAACTGATGTGGATTAAGAATGGATTCTTATTTTGTTTCAGCTAAGGTATTTGTGAAGTTTTCTCATTTTCACATGTATCTTAAATAAGGGAAGTTTGCTTTCCTTTATCGTATATTACTTGTGGTTCTTGAATACTAAATCAGATCTTGATTTTTCAAGAAAAGGAAAAAAGCAGTTGATATGCAATGATTGTAATGGAAATGCTATGCTATTTTTTTTGATACCTTGATTTCCTTTATCTCTACAAATAAGGTATAAAATAATATTTAAAAATTCAGACTTATATATTCTTTGTGAAGAATATTTGGTTCTTCAAACAAAGCCTGAATTAATTTGGAGATATTTTTCTTAAACTATATATTGTGGTTATTGTTAAGGATTAAAGAGAAGCCTTGTGGTGGCTTGAGGTGAATATGATCATAATATATTACATGAATTAACTTTAGAGGATGTGCAATTATGGAACAATTTAATTCATGAAGATGTGATTCAACTCACGGGTATACTATTTATTTTCCATAGTAAAGGATTCAAGGCATGCCAATGATTTTCAGGTGTCTATATATGTGCTAGTAATTTTTTTAGGATTAAGTATATACTAATTAAATATATGAAGAAAGTTCCCTACATCATTTTATGCTTATATATTCATACATGAAGCATTTCATTTTATTAAAAATGCATATAATACAAACTTGGACACCTATTATAAAATTCAATATTAAAGTGAAGGGTTAAATTTTAGGTTTGCTTTAAAACATTGGGTTTTTAAATATGTACAAACTTTATTATATGTATGGTTTTAATATACTTATATGTATAAGACATTTGAATCAAATTTCATAATGTAAGTTTTCTATCTTTTTGTGGATATAAATATATAGTATCTTTATTTAAAAATATATGTAGTACCTTTATTTACAATATATATGTACAGATTCCTATACAATCAATTACATTTTGCATAAATATAGAACTTGAACACATATATTAAATTTCTTAAAATTATATTTCTATAACCAATATTTGAACTCCAAGCTTTAAGCTACATTATCAGGTGAACTTATCTTAAGAAGTAGAATGCAATTCTTCTTTCGATCTATTTCATGCAACCTAAACTTATCTAACAACTTTCTCTTTCATGTATGGATCCTAACAGAATAATTAGGAATTGGCTAAATTAAATATAACAAAAGAAAATGAACACTTGAAGTTTCTTAAAAAAATGGATTCTATGTACTTGCTTTGAAATCATGTTGTTATTTGTGAATAAATTAGTATATGTTGGTGTCGTTGCCTTTAAAATTTTTGTATCTATGTTTTTTGAACTATGTTTAAACTTACTAATTGTCTGATACAATTATAGAAAGAAATAAAATAAAAAGGAGGTATGGAGGAGTTTGAATGCGTTGTTTTAGCTTAATGTTCATTATTGTTAATAAATTTAAGTGACTTATATGGTCATATTGTTAGGATTGACCTGTAATTATATTCTCTTTTGAAAGTGTAGAACTTGTGAAATATATATTTTGCAATGTAGGAGGATTGGGAATCACAAAAATGTTGTTCTTCTTAGAAGCCTTATTTTAAAAGTTAAGGCTTGAAACTTAAATTTAATGTAAGTTTTGAGCACGCGATGTTAACCAAAATTTTCAATATATTTTGAGATATTTACATGCATATGACCAAAATCCTGTGTATTTACAGGTTTAGCACCAAAATCTTGCTTTTACATCTATGCCAACCCAATCTTTCCTACCACATAAAAAAATGTATACATAAAATACAATTTCCAAAAATATGGTGGTTTATAATTCATAATGAGAGTTTGGATGTAAGATATACATAAAAATTAGGTGGTATGCATGAAAATATTTCATATCATGGAATTTGGGCCTCTTATTATCCTTTACTAAGGTGATGTGTATTCAAATAGTTTATTTTATCCTTAATGGCTAAATTTGATAACATAAGGACATAAACATATTCTTGGAAGAGTTTTTATACAGAGCATAAACTGTTTATATATTTATATTCAAAGCTTGAACTCAAAGGTGGAAGATTGATATTATAGAATTATTTGAAAAACTTATTTCTTTCATCCATATATTATTAAATGTCTAAAACTATTAGATATACCTATCAATTATGAGATTGGTTTTTAAGTTGTAAGGTACGTGAGATCAAGGTAATGATGTATGACAATTTATTTGTACTAATTAATTAGTAATAGTCCCTAAGCTAATAACCTGGTGAAGATTTAGGGCTGAAACTGCTAATAGCCAAAAATTGTTTAGTAGTTGCCCTTTTTAATCTTTAGGTTTTTGGTAGCTGTAACCCATATTTAAAAAAGACGTGTCGATCATTTCATTGTGACATCAATTACTGAAAATCTCACAACCAAAACACTACATATTGAAATACACCACATATACAAACACTACATAGAGGAACATTACATACAAGGTTCAAGATTTTGAGATATTACCTTTTATATGTCCACTTATCAGTCAGCTGGTAGAGAGCTAGAGTTTCCTAGCATTGGAGTGTTTTGCTAGCGGCTTCTACCCAATGTTGGTCTATGTACCTCGATGCTTTGGCTGGTTGTGGGGTTGTTAGGGCTGAAAAGCCTAAAGCTAAGCCCATCCCCAACTTAAATTCTTATGCCCTAATCTGATTTTCCATATGCATATCACTTAAATTTTATGCAAATATACATGATTAAGTTCTTTTATATTTAAATTTCAAAAGTTTGTCTCATTTTCATATTCCTATTTTATATAATTTCAATTCTTTCTAAGTGTCATCAAAGGTGGAAGGTAAGTGTTGATTCTTTCTCTTTTACTGCACTTGACTGAACAAATTTTGTTTATATATGCAACATTATTATTCTGATGTTATTTATTGTATTTCTAGAATGTTTATAAAGAACCCTAGGACAGTGAACGTAGGCCACATGTTTAGGATGAGTACCTTATAACACATGACAACCATTTAACAAAAATATAACTTTAACAACTTTTCAAAAACTCCACAACAAAACAATTTAAAAAATATAATAATGTTTTAAACTTTAATAAACTAATTTTTTTAATATAATAACATGATAATAATTCACCTTTTAGATTTACTAGAATTCTTTGTATGAGGTAATCTACGGTTGTCAACAAGAATTCTCTAGTCTAAATGAGTCTAGCAGCTTGTTTAGACAAAGAAAATCCAAAATTAACAGTGGTACCAGGACAATAAAACCATGGGATGTTGACCGATGTTGCTTAACATACTTAAATTTCCCCCCACTTTTTTCAATTATTTTCAACAAGAATGAACACTAATTCAAAACACATTGCTCAAGGTCACACCAAATAATAACAAAAAGAACTCAAAATAGATCATTTGAGACATTTTTTATCTTCCCTCTCTCATTTTCTTAGAATAAGGCGATGAATCGATCAAGCAATGGTAAAACCTTGAGCAGTGGTTGAGACTATAACATAAAGCGAAGGACAGTCCTCAAATAAACTTCCATAGAATTAAGCAACATACACCCTTAGGAATTTGAGTTTGTTTGTCTGCCATGAAATGAATCATCACACTATTTCTTAGGCTTTTGCATGATCATATATCATGCAAATAAAATTCCTAAACTCTTTTAGGATTCCTAGGTTTTCATTCGTTATGACAAAAATACTCATATCTTCCTAGGCCGTTTGCATGATTGTATGTCATGCAGATATAAGTCCCAAATTTTTAAATAAACTACATGATTGAAACATTATTATAACTTCCATTTCAATGATGCAAAGCAAAACCATAGATTAGTCTGAGATGTCACTGAGATTTCCAAGGTATCTCCAACATTTTCTACCTTTCATTTGTTTGGGTTTTGAAAATAACTTTTCCACATTGGCCTCTAGCATTTGAATTTTCTACGAGCAATTGTAGAAACCTAAACATTGGATTCTTGAAGATAAAACCCCAATCTTAATTGAGTGTTTTCTTAGGTGACTTTGGTTGCTTAAGATGTAATTAACTATAACGTTTTACCTCTATAAGAGAATTAGTAACCCTGATAATCTAAACACTGTCTAAGCTTTATATTAGATAGAGGAATTATTGGTCATAAAATTCACAGACCACAATGGAGTCAGAAACTTTTTAGTTTAATATTTAAGCCTACTAACAAGTGATACAGTTATCTTTTGAGATGATATATCATTTGTGGTATCGTTCTCAACTATCTAAAATATTTTACATGTGGGATCCGTTCCTTCTCATCTTTAAAAAAATAAATATAAAAATTTTAAAAATAAAAAAATATATACATATTAAATTAAAATATATTTTAAAAATAAAAGAAGAAAAATTGGTCGACACTGGTTATCTCTAATTCATGTAGGATAATTAGAATTTCTGTAAGAGTAAACTTTAGACTTATTTGCATTGTAGTAGGGATTGATAACCTAATTTAATTTTTTTTAAAATTCCAAATTATGGATGAATTAAGTAGGCTAGAATATTTTCCTAAATTAGTTACCCCATTTCTCTGTGGGATTGATAATCTGGACTAAAAAAAATTTGATAGTACTTTGATTGTGCACTTTTGTAATCCACCGGAGCATTGAAGCATTTGTCAGGGGTTAGAGCACAACATGGGAAATGAAGAATTTGACTATCCAAAGCTAACAAACATTCTTTGAGGTCCATTGAGATTCTCTGAGGAGCCTCAAACCATCTTCAATCACTGTTTAGCTCCCCCATTGCCTCTAATGGCTACTTAAAGATCCAATTTGAGAACCATAGCAGAATAAGGAAATCTATACACAACCCCAAAACTCTCTTGCCCTTAACAACAAAGTTACTCTCCATAAAATAAAAAACTAATCACCCATCTCTTCAGCCTCTCAAATCCAATAGGAAGACCTAATTTTTCACCTTAACACTAGAGCAAATATTGGGTTTGACATGAACTCACTTAAAACTTAGATCAAAGCATCCTATAAGCTTCTTAGAGCGTCCACAACGCTCCTCCAATCAAATCCAAGCCATTTCACAGCCTCAAACCTATCCCAAGTTTAAACTGAGCCAACAAGTGATCTAGATCATAGTTAGAATTGATTATAATCCAAATTGAGCTAAGGAAAGCTTCATGCGGTTACAATGATCGTGTTTGTCAAACATAATTGAGGCTACACCTTTTGGGGAAGAGGAATGGATCAAGAACCCTAAAATTTGCTTTGGGATTGGTTTTTGGTAAAAGAAATCAATTCACCATGCTTAATAAACCATGTGAATGTATTCTTCATAGTTAGATGAAGTTTTAGGATCAAACCCCATCAATTTTTATTGAGAAATGAGGGAGACTTTAGGTTTTGATCACGGACAGTGCTTGATTTAATAACTTATTTTTAATTTTTAATTAATTGAATATTTGGTGGAGTATTTTAACTATTAAAATCTAAATATAATTCCAAAAATTATGAAATTTGTAGGGAGTATCCCCCCTCACAGCTTTCAGAATATTCTCTGATTTTTTTTAAGGTTAGGGGATGTCTCTAAAATGAAAATGGCCAATTTCTACCAATTTTGTAATTATTTTGAAAAATAATTATAAAAAGTCAAATAAATTTAAATTAAAATAAAAATTAGCTGAAAAATTTAGGAAAATAAAATTAAACCCTAAAATAAATATTTCCCGCCCTTGTAAACCGTAAAATGAAAAATTTTAAATCCAAGGGTAAAAATGCAAAAAATAAAAAAAAATATTTTGGCACAAATTATTCCTTAAAATAAATTAAAATATTAATTTAGGGGTCCCGGGGGCATAATATCATGGTCATCCACTTAACCATGAAAACACTCCTATGACCTAGGGTTTAGCTTAATTTGAGCTTGGGCCTAGGTTAGGTTCAACCCTAATTAGACCTAAACTAAATGAACTCCTATGTGGAATCAAATCAATTGAAGTTAATTTTGAAACTCAGATTTAACATAGCTCATTTTGGTTAGACCTAACCTAACCCTAAATGTTGGGTCTAACTCATATTAGACCAAACCTACACCCTAAACCTAATCCTAAATCTTAAACCTTGGTTCAACCTAACTTGAATTTATCCCTAAATGTTAGGTCTAAACCATATTAGACCCAACCTAAAACTTAAACTTAGGTTCAACCTAACTTGATCCTAACCCTAAATGTTGGTTCTAACCAATATTAGAAACAACCTAAACCTTAAACCTAGGTTCAACCTAGCTTTAACCAAACCCTAAATGTTGGGTCTAACCTATATTAGACTAACCTAAACCTTAAACCTCGGTTCAACCTAACTTGAACCTAATATTAAATGTTGATTCTAACCAATATTAGACCTAATCTAAACCTTAAACCTAGGTTCAAACTAAATTGAACCTAAGCCTGAATGTTGGACCTTAAACCTAAGTTTAACCTAACATAATCCTATATGCTGAGTCTAACCTATATTAGGTACAACCTAAAACTTAACCTAGGTTCAACCTAACTTCAACCTAACCCAAATATTTGGTCTGACTCTTATTAGACTCAACCCAAACCTTAAACCCAGGTTCAACCAAACTTGAACCTAACACTAAATGTTGGGTCTAATCCATTTGAGACCCAACCTAAACCTTTAACCTAGGTTCAACCTTGCTTGAACCTAACCCTAAATGTTGGGTCTAACCCATATTAGACTCAACCAAGATCTTATACCAAGGATCAACCTAACTTGAGCCAAAATGGTTGGGTCTAACCCATATTAGGCCTAACTTAAACCTTAAACCTAAGTTTAATCTAACTTGAACCTGGCCCTAAATGTTGAGTCAAACCAATTTTAGATCCAATCTAAACCCTAAACCTAGGTTCAACCTAACTTGAACCTAACCCTAAATGTTGGGTATAATCCATATTAGTCCTAACCTAAACCTTAATCCGAGGTTCAACCTAACTTGAACCTAACCCTAAATGTTGGGTATAACCCATATTAAACCTAGCTTAACCCTTAAACCCAAGTTCAATCTAACTTGAATCTAACCCAAAATGTTAGCTCTAACCTACAGTAGACCCAACCAGAACCTAAATCTTTAGGTTTAATCCAAGTTGAACCTAACCCTAGGTTTGACCTAAGTTGAACTTAATCATAGGTTCAACCCAAATTGAACTTGACCTTTGGTTTAACCTAAATTGAACCTAACCTTAGGTTCAACCCAAGTTGTACTTAACCCTAAACTCTAATTCTAACTCATATTAATCTTAGTCAACCTTCTAGGCTCAACTTAATGTAAACCTAAACTCTAAGTCTAACTCATATTAGACTTATTCAATCCATTTAGGTTTAACCTACAAATCTCATGTCTAATTCAATTTATGCACATTTCAATTAGAACACGAGGTCAACCTAGCCTAACTTAGTTTAACCCAATTCAACTGAAACACTGGTTCAACCCGATCTAACTCAAGTTAACCCAATTGAATTGAAACACCTGGTCAACCTGACCTAACTTAAATTAATCCAATGAAATTGAAACACTGGGTCAACCTGACCTAACTGAGGGTAACCTAATTCAAGTGAAATATTGAAAAACTGGGTCAACCTAACCTAACTTGGGCTAACCCATATCAACTGAAATACTGAACCACTAGGCCATCCTGACCTAACTCAGATTAACCCATTTTAATTGAAACACAGGGTCAAACCTAACTCAGGTTAACCCAACTCAATTAAATCACCAGGCCAACCTAACTTAACTTGGGTTAAGTTAACTCAACGGAAACAGTGGGACATTGATGCGCCTTAAAATTACATATTTTATATGCACATTTTATACCCATTTTTTAGGATATTATGCTTTAATGAAAGATAGTTTTTGTGTTTTTTTGTTGCAAGTGCAAGAAAAAGAGTTTAAGAGAAAAAAGGAGGAAAAATACATTAAATAGGATCAAATTGGCCAAATCAAGTCAATTGCCAAAACAGTTGAGCCTTGAGATTCATGTCGCGCCTTGAGATTTACCTAAGCTTTAGCTGGATTTTGAGGTTGATGCTTAGGTGCGACATTTTGGTGCCTAGGTGCTAGAAATAGTTACACTTATATTCATTAAATTCAGATGAATTTTGAAAATATGTTTGAAGCAACCCTTGGTGATTTTCAAAGCTCTATATATTGAGATTAATTCTGGATTAAAGAGAGGATTCTTGGAGTCATTCTGAGAAAGGGAGGATCCCATCTAGAGTGGGAGGCCACCTTCATGAGTTTGTGTGAGTCTTTGTGATTTCTAGAGTATTGTGAATCTTGTAAGAGTCTTGTAGAGTCAAAGAGGTCAAGGAACTTCAAAGGAGTGTTTGGGGAAACATTTGAGATAAGTTTTTGTATCTTTTTCTTTTGTATGTTGGATTTAAGTTTCATAACTATGTTTTGTTTTTATATCCCCATCAATTCTAAGTAGTTTTCCTTTTCCTCCTAACAATAAGAAGTAAATATGTGGTAGATTTGATTTGTATAGAACTTCTTTTTGTTCCAGAAATTTGTGATGGTATTTCATTGATTCTTAACTTACTTCGCAAATTATCCATTTATTTTGTTAAAATTTGTTAAGAAACTTACAGACACAAGAGGGATAAGATTTCTTAACTTGTGAGTACCACATTTCACTTTAGAAAGAGCCATGGAGATTGCCCAAGGCGGAGTGCAAATAGATAGGAGTGCAAATAGATAAGGGAGATAAGATTTGATGGGAGTAGAATTGATGTTTCTAGGGTGACATGCTAGATTCTTTTCTCAATTTGGTCGAGAGATTGGAAGGGTCACTGATATGTACTATAGAAAGGGTACAGTGGGTATTCTAGAGTTGAGAGGCTAGAACCTACCCAGCACATAGTTCCCCTAGTGTGAAAATTATTACTTTAAATTTTATTACATTACATTTTTTACACTAGTAGCTAAATACAAATTGGGTCAAATATTTGGCCATATTCTGGAACACAAATATTTGCGTAATTGCAGATCGGTCAAGTTTTTTGTACCATCACCGGGGATAGCGACAAAATTTTTGACTTAAAGAAAATTTATTTGAACTATAGATTTTTTTTAGGAAAATTAAAAATAAATTTCAGCACTTAAGTATTTTTGAAATTATAAAAACGTAAAAAAATTTGCAAAACTCAAGAAATTATATATATATATATA
>NW_018164478.1:4390715-4406846 GCF_001263595.1 Phalaenopsis equestris | reverse complement strand
TTCCATATATATATAGTTGTGGTGAAGAGTCTATCAGGCATCTCTTCTTTGAATGTTCCTTTTCCCACACTGTCTGGCAGATGGTTAGGAATTTCTTTCAAGTTAAATGGCTACATACTTGTACTTTGGAAGGCATATTGGATGCTTGTAAAGCTTCACATAAATTCAATAAGAACCTTGTCTCATTCTCTTTAGTGGTTTTATGGTTCTTATGGTTAGCCAAAAATGGGCATAAACATGCCAATTCCCCCACCCATCCTTCCCTCACTGTCTCCTACTTTCTCTCTTATTTTTTTAAGTTGTGTGTAGTTTTAGAAGCTCATTAACTAGTTCTGCTATGACTAAGGGTATGGGTGGAAGGCCTCTACTTGTTAGATGGAAAACCCTTACACATGGTTGGGTTAAGGTCAATATTGAAGGGAGCTTGACTCCTAATTCTACTGGTGTGGGTGGTGTTTTCAGAAATTCCTTTGGAAATTTAATTTATTATTTTTTCTCTCCTATTTATACTCAAAGCCCCATTGAAGCTGAAGGGTGGGTTGTTCTATTTGCTATTCATATCACAATGATTTATAATTGCACCTACCTGATCATTGAAACTGATTCAATGTGTATTTATAATATGCTTACTAGGAGCACCACTCCCCAATGGAGTTTACTTTACCTGTTCAACCGTATATGGCATCTGCTTTCTACTCATTCTCAACAGGTTCATTTTTCCTTTATACATAGGGAGGGTAATTTCCCAGCTGATTATTTGTCTAAACTGGGCCATGCAAGGATCTCTGTTGGCCTCCACCCCCCTTATATGTTAAGGCAATTCCTGCTTGGATAAATTGGATTCCCCATACATTAGAGCATGATCTTCTGCTTCTATGACTTTTTTCGTTTGCTGGTTTCTTACAGGTTCTCACTGGCTGCATATTTTGAGGTTCTCACTAATTTTGTTACTTGGTTTTGGCGTAGCAATTATCATGAGTTTTTTTAATCTTAATATATGGATGTACTGTTTGTGGTTACTTCTGCTCCCAGCTATTTTGATGGGGGGTTTTTTGGCTTTACAACTCTTGCAATTTCTTTTTTGCTTTATTTTCGTTTATTTGTCTATATGGATTATACATCTTCTGATTGGTATACGCTTTGGTTGGGACACTTGTATTTTGGAGTTATTTTTTGTTGTGGAGTTGTAATGTGGGGAGAGGAACCTCTAGGATTTTTATGTTTTTTCAGTTTTTAGTGGGGATCCTCTCTCCCTCCCCTTTTTTGTAACCCCTATTTTATTTAATGTGTAGGGAGCCACAAGTTGCTCCTTTATTAATATATATATATATATATATATAACAAAGATAATATTTTATTGAGATCAAAATAAGGTTACAAGCCTTAGATGAGGGCCATCAAACAGGTCCCCTTGGAGAAAAAAAGAAAGAGAAGATGCAGGAGATGTAGTTACTATCACCATTTGGGACTCTACTCCACATTTAGCTAGGTAGTTGGCTGGTTTGTTTCCATTCCTATATATAAAGTTGAAGTCCATCCTCATATCCTTCATTATGTTCTTCATCTTTTTGATCCACTAGAGAATATGTCAGGGGGGATCGTTCCTACCTGTCATGTAATCTAATAGCTGAGAAGAATCTACCTTAACCTGTAAAGAGATCTAGTTGTTTATTCTAGCTTGTTTCAAAGCCCAGTGCAGTGCCACAATTTTGGCCTCCATAACATGCACTACAATTATAAGGGATTGGTAGTGCAGCAAATAGTTGCCCTTGTAGTCTATGAAAACTCCTCCAATTCCTGTTCTCAGTGGAGAGAAGCTTCCATTTGTGTTTGTGTTAACTTTGACAAAGGCTTTGACAAAGGGATAGGTGGGCTTCTTCCAAAAAACCTTTATCATTGTATAACTTGGAGGGCTAGCAGTTCTTGTCAAATTCATGATGTTGGGAATTTTTTTTCAATTGGATGAGTTTCCTGATGAATGCAAGGCAGTTTGAGACCACCTTTCATGTGCTTACCTGCTAATCCTCATATTTGATATGGTTTCTTGCTGCCCATATAAACCAGGCAATAATGAAAGGAATTGGTCCCACCTTTATGTTCTGCCATCCCCTCCAGCAAGTGAATAAGTTGTCTCATTCTAGATTCATTGTATGAATCATTAAATGAGTTATTAGTGACTTCCAGACCACTTGGGAAAAGTTGCAGGTGAAAAACAGGTGGTTAGCAAATTTATCAGCTGTTCTACCAAGCAGCAGATAGAAGGGCCTCTCAATGCCTTGAGCCTTAGGATATCATCAGAAGAAATCAGGTTTTTGAATCATCTCCAACTGAAATAGGACATGGAGGGTGAGAAGAATTTGTTCCACATAACTTCTCCCCATAGTAACTCATCCCAATGGTATAGCTTTTTGTAAATTTATTTAGTTAAGCTTTGGTTGGATGAGGCAATTAAAATTAGTTGGTCTTTTCTATTTCTGTCAAAGGAGTTGTTAGAGACTTGTTGTGTTGAATGTTCAGTAAGGAGTAAGGAAGGACTTGAGCTTGTAGGACTTGAGCTTGTCTAGAGACCATAGATTCCCCTCCCAACAGTCCTGCACCTTTAAATTCAACTCAAGATTCTCAGTTAGAGGTTCTAGTAGTTATGTTGGACACCATCTATGTTGCTAGAATTGAATATTTCCCTCTCCCAGATCCCATAATAACTGCTTTTCAGCATCCTCTCTAGCCCTGAGCATATTTCTCCAGGTTACGGAGTCCCCAAGTCTCTCGGATACCTTATTGGGATGAACAAATATGCAATATTTAGCAAATAAGAATTGTGCCCACAGTGTATCATGTTGCCTAAATCTAACCCATAGTCTGCACAAGCGGATATGTTGAAGTTGTTGTAGGCCTCTGAACCCCGTTGCCTCCTACTGAGAAAGGTTTTGCAATTTTTTGCCAACTATCCCATATCATTTGTTTTCTCTGACCAACCCAAAGGAACCTGTTAAAAGTTCTCTCTAAAATGAGTTGGGTACTTTTTTTCATAGCATCCATTTGTAGTATGTAAGACGGGAAAGTGGTTAATATGCTTTTAAGTAAAGTGATTCTGCCACCATTTGATAAAAAGGAGTTTGTCAGACATTGTAATTGGGCATTGGTTTCCTCATCAAAGTGAGATAGCTTAGTCCTTCCTTTAAGCAATTGCACTCCCAAATACTTGAAGGATGTAGACAGAGAAGAAAAATCTGTGAGATTGATGATTCATTGCTTGGTTAAAGGGGGAATTTGTTTGATGAAAAAGACTTAGCTTTTATCTTTTCTGAATTCCAACTCTGAAGTGTTTTGAAACTCCTAAAGGAAGCCATATAACAATCTTGCAGCAGCTTTGTTAGCCCTTGAAAAGATTATTATGTCATCAGCATATATCAAGTGGCTGATGTCCAGAGTAGACCTGTGATGGTATTGATTATAGTTTTTTCTGTGGCTGGGTCTATCCAACAGTCTAGAGCGATAGTCCAGGGCAAGAATGAAGATTGCAGGTGATAGGGGGTCTCCTTGTTCTAATCCTCTTGATGCTTTGAAGAACCCATGAGCCCTTCCATTAATTAGCATTGAATTCCTATTTTCTTCAAGCCATCTTCTTATAGTCAGACAAGAGGCATTGGAGAAACCTTTTGCCTTCAGTATTTCAAGCACAAAATCTTAATTAATCATATCATAATCCTTTTTTAAATCTAACTTATAAATCATGTTGCCCACCTGCAAGGTTTTTCAAGTTCATGAAGTAACTCTTGTGTTAACAAAACATTATCTCCAATGTACTTTCCCTTCACAGAGGCTGCGTGTTTGGGGCTTATTAATTGCTACAAATGAGGTTGAAGCCTGGTCATCAGCATCATGCTTATAGTTTTGCTAATTACATTGGTAAGACTGATGGTCCTGAAGTGTTGTAATTGTTCCTTGATGTTGGATTTTGGTACAAAAACAGTGTTAGTAACACTAAAGTAATTAGGTAGATCATAACCCTGGATCAATCTTTGTATAGCTGGCACAACATCATCTTTTATAACATCCCAAGACTTTTTATAAGAATCTGAGGTGAACCCATCTGGTTCTGCTGCTTTGGAGCTATCAATTGAATAAAGAGCTTGTTTCATCTCTTCTTCAGCTGGGGCATCTGTAAGGTTTATATTGGCTGTATGGATCTGGTCAGAGGGGAACAGCTCAGGGTCTAACTGACCTCTATTATTTGATGAGCAATTCATCAGCTGCTGACAATACTGCACAACACTATTAGCAATTTTAGTAGCTCCCCTTATCTTATTTCTAAGGTTGTCTTTGATCTGATGGATGGTTTTACATTTTATTTTGTACTTAATACTAGCATGGAAGAACTTTGTGTTCCTATCCCACTCAATGAATTTCCTAGTGGCTGCCTTTTGTTTCAGAAATTGCTCTTATCGGGTCACTATAGTGAGTAAGTTTTCATTGGCTTAAATTAGAGTGGCCACATCACTCAGTCCATTCATAGCAGAAGTTTCAGTGTCCTTGAGGTCTAGCTTAGCCTATTCCACCCTTGCCTCAATGTTGCCAAAGGTTTTCCTATTCCAATTATTCATTACTTTATTCACTTTTTTCTGCAAACCCCAGAGTTTAATTAGTGGATTTGGATGGTCATTATCTCTTGAGTGTTCTTTAAGAGTGTTTAGAAAATATATATATATATATATTAAAAGAAAAGAGCTAAGCTATAGCTTCTTACATGTTAATGTGAAAGTTTGATTACAAAATGAGTGAGAAGATCACTCAAACCACACCCTTCCCATCTATCTAACTTAGATCATACAATGAAGTATACAAAAAATGTGGGAAATATCTATGATTGACACAATAGCAAACCTAGTGTCAACGTAAAAAATCAATCCCTACAATTAATATAAGGAATGGATAAACTATCCCCATGAAGAAAGATTTTAAGTTGAGTGGAAGGTATAGTCCCTATAGCAATCTCTTCATTATCCTTTCCCCTAGCTGCCAAACTATGTACAGGAATGTTACCTTCCCTTAAGATATGCTAGAAAATCACTCAACATTGATCAACATGCTCTTGATCTTAGTAGTTCACCTAGCAACATTCCATGGAGCAGCTTCTTCCTGATTCAGTATTCAAATAAAGCTGAGAGAATCTGACTCAACTACCGATTTTATGATGTTGCATTGCTTGGCAAGTTAGATAGCCCAATAAATAGCAATCATTTCAGTTTCTAGTGCATCAATTGCCCAAGTTAGAGAGGAAAAGTATAACATGCACTTCCCCAGAGAGTTCCTAAAGATTCCTCCCACACTAGCAGCCTCCTTATAAAAGCTTCCATCTGTATTGGTTTTCAACCACCCTTCAGGAGGTGGGTTCCAGAGAACTAAAGTAGGCACTTTCAGCTTCAGCACACTGGGCACCCAATTTATGAAAATATTGGGAAAATTCTGAAATTTTATTATCTTTTGCAAATAAGAAGTACAATTCAGAACCATATCCATCTCCTTAGGTTTGTTGTTTTCATATTTAAACTGGTTCCTGCACATCCAAAGGAACCAGGCAACAACACAAGGAATGATTATTAATGTGGCATCTAACCATTCCATCCAACACCCCAAAAAGTATTGTCAGCTGACTTTCAGAGTGTCAATATTGAGCTGTTTTAATATATCAGACCAAACCCTTTGGGAGAAACTACAAGAGAAGAACAAATGATCTAGACTTTCTTCAGCTTTACTGCACAAATGACAGCAAGAGGGTCCCTTAAGCCCTTTCATCTTCAAAATGTCATCAGTAGGAAGTAAGGATTTCCATAACCTCCAGCAAAAAAGGACATGGAAGGTGTTAACCACTTCCCCCAAATCAATTTACCCCACTTTACAGGTTGTCATTCATATAACTGTTAGAAGATAAAGGCAGACATTTTTTGTGAGGAAGCCTGTCTAGTAAAGAGTCTATCTTTCTGCCCAGGATTGATTTTTGTTTTCTTAACCCAGTGTATTTGCTCTTCAATTAGGATGGAAGCCAACAAATTGCAGTTCCACTTATTATCAATCCAAAATTCCTTCACTTTTGTCATTTCATTGAGTTTGTCATTGAGTTTGGATTGGAGGTGTGTAGTCTCACCCCATTCCACACCCAATTATCCAGCCAAAAATTAACTTGGCATTCACCAAGCTCCCAGATAAACAAATCCACAGCTTTATTTCTAATCTCCAAAAGCTTAGTCCACAGCCTGGAATCATCCACCTTCTTCTGAGCAATAGTAGGATGAACTGTCCTACATTACTTTCCCTTCATAAACATAGCCCAAAGATTGTCTTGTGCTCTAAACTTTATCCATAGTTTGCATAGGTTGATGATACTGAGTTGCTGAAAATCTTTAAAGCCTAAACCTCCAGAACTTAAGGGTTTACATAGTTTATTCCAAGCTAACCAATGGAATTGTTTCTTCTGTCCAGCCCACAGAAATTTGTTGAAAATTTTGCCCAGCCTTAGTTCCTTTCTTCATGGTAAAAGTAAAAATTTGAAGAGCATAAGATGGAATGGAAGTTAGGATGCTTTTAAGGAGGGTGATTCTACCTCCATTAGAGAGGAAGTAATTAGTCCAACATTGCATCTGTTTTTGAATTTGGTCAATAACCCCATTGAATTGAGTTTTCTTGGTTCTCCCTTTGATTAATTGGACACCAAGATATTAGATTGGTAGAAAAGCTTTGCTGAAACCAGTGTGTTGAGCAATCCATTGCTTAATCTGTGGAAGAGTGTTTGAGCTAGTAAGGAAATGACATTTTTGTTTATTAAGATGCATATCAGAGGTGATTTGGAATTGTGTAAGTCCTTGGTAAAGAGCCTTCACAGCAGTCTTGGTAGCCTTGAAGACAATGATAATATCATCAGCATATGACAGATGACTCACCCCAATGTTGGATCTATGTTGATAAGTCAAGTGAGGAGAAGAGGAAAACATTTGATTTAGAATCCTAGAAAGATAATCCATAGAAAGAATGAAGATAGTAGGAGACAATGTATCTCCTTATTTAATTCCCCTAGAGGCAGTGAAGAACCCTTGGCTTTTACCATTGATTAAGATAGAGTGATTGTTAATACAAAGCCACCTTCTTACCAAATTTATAAAGGCCCCAAAGAAACCCCTAGCATTTAAAGAGTCTAAGATAAAATTCCAATTTATAGTATCATAAACTATCTGGATATCTAATTTCAGAATGAGATTGCTGCCTCTACATTTTTTTGTCAAAGTCCAGCAACAACTCCTCTGCCAAGAGAATATTATCAGAGATTTGTCTCCCTTTCACAAATGCTACCTGGTTATTACAGATAACTTGTTGGAGGTGAGGTTGGAGCCTGTTGTTAATAACCTTGCTGATATCTTTAGACAGGACATTTGTTAGACTGATATGTCTAAAGTCTCCCCACCCAATCCTGCTAGAATTTTTGGGAATCAAGGTTATAGTGCAAGCAGTGAAATACTTAGGGGGATCCATACCCTTAAAGAAGCTTTGCACAGCATCAACAACCTCCCCACTGATGATATTCCAAGTAGTCTTATAGAATTTGGCAGTAAAGCCATCAGGGCCAGCCACCTTATTGTCACAATAGAGTTTAATTTCCCCTTCCATAGGAATCTGAGTAAGGTCCAAGCTTTGAACATAATCAATGAACACAGAGAAAAGTTCCACCTTGATAGGAGCTCTCTTAGTAGACTGATCCATAAACATATTTTGAAAATAATTAACAGCATCAATGGCAATGTTCTCAGCATCAGTTACTACCTTACCATTAGAATCATGTATGGAAAGGATCATGTTATTCTTCCTTCTAAAACTAATACAAGCATGATAATAGCTTGTGTTTCTGTCTCCTTCAATAAATCTGGTGACTGCAGCTTTTTGTTTCAAAAAACATTCAGTCTAATTGGTTTGCATTAACAGTTCTTCACTGGCTTTGTGCAGGTCAGCTTCAAAATTCAATCTCATTTGAAAATTCTTTTCCATTCTGATAGCATTACTTTAGGCAGTGGTCAATTTCTCATAAATATTGCCAAATCTTTCCCAATTCCACTTCTTTAGATGAGAAGCCACTTTCTTCTGAAGAATCCACAGTTTAAACCAGGGATTAGAGTTCCCTTCAGCCCTCCAAACCTTATAAACTTCTTCAACAAATTGAGGATGAAGATTCCATATGTTTTGGAATCTGAAAGGAGCTTTATTTGGCTTTTCAGCATTTTAGATAGTACATAACAGTGGTCTATGGTCAAAACCTGCCATAGCCAAATGAGTAATGATGCTGCAAGGGAAGGTTTGAACCCATTTAGAGTTACCCATCATTTTACCCAGCCTCTCCCACATGGCACCTCTTCTCCAAGTGAAGTCTGGCCCTTTATACCCCAAATCAAACAACTCAATCTCAAAAAGAAAATCATTAAACCTGTTTATTGCAGAGACAGTAGGTGGTCTACCACCTTTTCTTTCACCAAGAGAGGAAAGACAGTTTAAGTCACCCCCAAAATCTAAAAAGAGTTTACTGCTTGTCCAATCTGAGTCAACTCATTCCATAAGGTGGCTTGGTTGTTGGCAAGGCTACTCACATAAATGAAGGTGGCATAGCCAACTTGAGCTCCAATATAGAATTTGATGTAAATAAACTGAGAATGATTTACCAAAACAGACCATTGTAATTCAGCTCTAGCAAATAGCCAAATTTTGTTATTGGAGTTAGAGAAATGATCAAAATGAGGGAACTTCTTCTGAATTTTTTGGAAAATTTTAGTAACTAAAGGTTCAAGAATGGCAAAACACCAAACTTTATGGACTCTCACTAGATTTTTTAATCTCTTGAGAGAAGAGGGGTGAGGAATACCCCTAATGTTCCAAACAAGAAACTTAATCATTGAGAGAAGGTCCTCCCTTTCCCCCTAGTCCTTGGATGGTGATCCATAGTAGTTGGGTCCTCTAAAGGCTGTTTAAATTTTAACTAGCCTTTTTTTCTTTTTATTGCTTCTTTGAACTTGCCAATCTTCAGTTAAGACATCAGTCAAACTGTCAATTCTCTGGTCTTCAACTCTAATCGGATTAATACTGATTAAGCTGTCATCATGTATTATATTTTCCTTCAAATTTTTGTTAATACCAATGGCTTCCTCCTGCTCCACAACATTATTATTGGGTTTAACCCCAATAGTATTTTCAACTACAACATCAGTAGCAATAGCTGTTGCTACGATTCCATTGGTTTCTACTAGCCTAGAAGTATTTCTGACCCCAACAAGTTTTCTTTTAGATGGAGGGTGTAGTCTATAACACCTTTCCACATTATGTCCAAACATTTTACAATGCTGACAATATATTGGATTTTGTTCCATTACTATTTGCTGCCAAAATTCTTCTTCAGAAGTACCAATCCACAACCTATCTATTTCAGACAGGGAGATGTCCCTTTCTACCAAAACTCTAGCACCAGCAGGTCTAGCCATATTAAAAGTAGGGGCATCAATTTTTAGTGAGCAACCAAGCACCCTACTGATGCTAAAAAGATCATTTTGATGGAAGTGTTGAATAGGTTGGTTGGGGAATTTTAACCAAATAGGAACTACAGGGGGATCCTTTGAGGGATCAAACTCAGGTGTCCACTTCATTAACTTCATTGGAACTCCATTGATAATTAGAGTTTGTTTGGCAAAAACCCTTGCATAGTCCTCTTCATTAAATAATTAAATTAGCAGGTGCCTTCCATCTATTAGACCCAGCCTCCAAGCACCTGTTAATTTCAAATTCCCAAAGAATTACCAAATCCATTTTAGGGTGGCCAAACTGGAATTTGCCAACCAGAGTAAATTTTACTGTTTCATTGAGCTCACTAATTTCCTGAGGGGAGAAGATAATTGCAGGTTCCCCATCCTTTACTTCTAAAGGATTAACAAAGGGGCACACTCCCCTCCCAACAGCAGCATCATGTAAACATTGAGGGAAAACCAAACGTTCAAAGGATTTAGGTACTTCCACGCCACTACCAACAACTTCAACAAAGGTAGCCTTGGTCCATTGGGCATTGGTATCCACATCAATGGGATAGGCCATGGAGGACATCATAGACCAATGAAAAAGGCGGGGAAAGAGAGAACCCCCAAACAGCAAAGACCAAAGTCCAGCAGAAAGAGAGAAGCAATTTCAAATCCTCAAAAAGTATCAATCAGAACTAAAACCAGGAAAACCAGCAAAGAAGGGAAAGACCAAGGAAAAATCAGTAGCTAACAATAACTTTAGCAATAGAACAGTAACAAAACTTGAAACAAACTTCCCGGGCAAAACCCAAACCACCACCACAAACCCCAGGGAGTCCTTGAAGAGAAAGCAAGCTTCACTCAGGTCCAAAACACCTCCAAGCAGCTCCATCATAGCGAAAACCCTAACAGAGCACAGCTAGGTCCAGCTGCCAGCATCCCGAAAATATTATATAGATACATATATATATATATAATATATATATATATATATAAAGTAGTTTATTTTCTGAATTTTTACTTTTTATATGCGTAGTTCATGATCTGAAGGTTTAGTACCCTATGATTTTGAATTAGAATGAACAATTAGAAGAATTCAAAAACAAAAAGGACTTCACAATTTACAAGATATGGCAAACACTTCACATAATAATTTTGAAAATCAAAATACTATAAATGAACATCAAGATGTACAAAGACCTTTAAGGTATTATGCAAACTCTACAGAAAATGAAATTCACTTAAGCCATACTGTAGCAACCAACTTGTTCGAACTTAAACCTACTATTATAAAAATGATGAAAAATAATCAGTTTCTCGGAAAACCATCTAAGGATCCAAATTTACATTTAGCAAGTTTTCAAGAACTGTGTGCTAGATTTAAATATGATGGTGTCTCAAAAGATGATGTTAGAATTAGATTTTTTTCCTTTTTCAATAAAGGAAAAAGTTAAGATGTGGTTAAATTGGCTAGCACCTGGACCTATTAGAACTTATGGAGATTTATCATAGAAATTCTTGACCAAGTACTTTCCTCTTTCAAAAACTGCTAAACATAGAACTGATATTATTTCTTTTACTCAATATGAAGGGGAGTCAATACAAGAAGCCTGGGAAAGATTTAAGGAACTCCTCAAAAAATGTCCACATCATGTATTATCAGACTAGTTAATCATTCAAACATTTTATAATGAGTCAGTAGGATCCCTTAGATTTATAATTAAAGTTGTTGCTGGAGGATCATTAATACTAAACCATTTGATGAAGCTTATGCTTTAATTGAAGAGATGGCTACTAAAAATTTTCAATGGCCCTTAGAAAGGGAAAGTAGCCAGTATTCATGATAATGATGCTATTTCAATAGTTGCATCTTAAGTTCTTGCATTATCTAGGAAAATTGACCAAATTGGAATAATTTTTTATAAACACCTCGAGTGATTAAATAAAATTCATTAGGAAAAATGATTGATTCTCAGATGAAACAATTCTAGTGGTGGAAATCAACAATAGGAGAACAATCAAGTAAACTCATTGGTAAATTGGAACAACCATGAAAGTTCTAACTATAGACCTTCCTATCCTCCTAGTTTTAACAACCAATAATTTAACGAAAAGAAGTTATCTCTTCAATAAATGATGTTACAAATGGGTAACAAATTTCAAATTCAAAGTGTTACTATTCAAAACATTAAGAATCAACTTAGATAAATTGCTAAAGCACTTAGGAATAGACCCCATGGAACACTTCTGTTGACCTAACTTTTGGTTGAGGTCTAGTTCACCTTAGTAGCTTAGAGTCTTTCCATAGGACTTTCCCATTGACTACTAGAGGGATAGAATAGAAAAGGAACCCTTGCTCCTTGCTATTAGAAACTCTAAACCCTTCTTTTCTCAACTTGAAGTTCCACATATTGGTTCTAACCTCTAGAACCTAGTAGGTGGAGCCAGTACGGAGGAGCTCAAGGGGAGTCCCTATAGGATGGCTTAGCCTTAAGGTTAGCTCTGGGTGGTGTGGTCTTGGTTAGTTTCACAAATAGACTTGAACATTACACTTCCACTCACAACCTTGAACCCAAACATGATTGACTTTGATCTCTTAACCATTTAAGAGACTCATGAAGATGGTCCCCTAGGCCACTCGCCCTAGGCTAGGGTTTAGCTAAGATCAGGACATGGAGGACCCAAAGTATGGAATTCTATTGGTCCATAGCTCAAGTAGGGTGGTTGAAATCGTAATTTTACCGAAGTACCTAACTTAGCCTTTTGCCCCCAAACCTACCCCAATTTACCAAATACCCTTGAAACCCCAAAATTGACCAAACTTCCCAAAATCACCCAAAATACCCAAATTTGTTCAAAAATCATCTCAAACCATTTGAAACCACCCAAATTGTCCAAAACATACTTACTGAAATACCCTTCATTTTGCCAAAATTACAAAAATACCCCTGGTGACCCAAAATGTCCCAAAACCTTCAAAATTGTTTTAAATGTCCCCAAAATCAATTTAGACTACTCCATTGAGCCCAAATGGACCAATTGGACAAATTTTGACCAAAGGCCCTACCCTTAAAGGTTCAATTACCCTAATTCACCCCCAATGTCCACCAATTTGTTCCCAATCTTCCCTAATTTCAATTTTAAACTCAAATTCATCATGTACCCTTTATAGGTAGGTCTGTCAAAACGGCTCATTGTTCGCGAACAGCTCGTGTTCAGCTCGTTCGCTAAGTTAGCAAGCCATATATATATATATATATATATATCTTTGATGATTAGAGAAAATTAATTGACTACAAGGCTCCAAAGATTTATAATCAACTAAAAGTATTAATTAAGAAAATAGAATAAAAATTATAATATTAGATTTAAATGATGTTTTAAATCTTACGCCAATCTTAAAATCTTATGGCTACGTGATTAGGGTTGTCAAAATGACTCTTTTTTTGTGAACGGCTCGTGTTCGGCTCGCTAAGCAAACGAGCCAAACACGAACACACTTTTTGAGCAAATGAGCCAAACACAAACTGGGCCTAGGCTCGCTCATGTTCGGCTCATTTACACCCTTATGTACAAGCTTGATTGGCCACTTTCCCTAGGCTAGGGTTTAGCTAAGATTAGTACATGGACCCAAAGTATAAAATTCTATTGGTCCAGAGCTCAAGTAGGGTGGTTGAAACCCCAATTTTACCAAAGTACCTAACTTAGCCTTTTGCCCCCAAACCTACCCCAATTTACCAAATACCCTTGAAACCCCAAAATTGACCAAAATTTCCAAAATCACCCAAAATACCCAAATTTGTTCAAAAACCATCTCAAACCATTTAAAACCACCCAAATTGTCCAAAACATACTTACCAAAATACCCTTCATTTTGCCAAAATTATAAAAATACCCCTGATGACCCAAAATGTCCCAAACCTTCAAAATTGTTTCAAATTTCCCCAAAATCGATTTAGACTACTCCATTGAGCCCAAATTGATCAATTGGACCTATTTTGACCAAAAGCCCCACCCTTAAAGGCTCAATTACCCTAATTCACCCCTAATGTCCACCAATTTGTTCCAAATCTTCCCTAATTTCAATTTTTAACTCAAATTCATCATGTAAAAGCTTGATTGAAACCAAATCCAAGCCCTATTGACCCACATTTGAATCTAATTTCAATAAAAATAAAAATCCACAATTTTGACCGTATTCCCCAAGATCATCAAATTGAACCACATGATCAAATCAATTCCCCCAAATTAATTTCCAAAACCCTTCATGGCATTCCCCTAAATGAAATTGAGTCACTAATTGATCCTAATTTGAGTCCAAGCCTCACCCAAATTCATCTCAAATCAAAATCCCCAATTTTGCCCCAAATTAGCCATGTCCCCAAATTCCACTAAATTAAACTCCATAACCCTAAAATTTCCATCCAACTGATATCCAAAACTCTTCATGACAATCCTTAGGACCAATGTGAACCATCAATTAAGCCATAGCCAAAGTCTAGCCCAACTCAAACCCAATTCTAACCCAACATACCCAAAATTGATCAAATGTCAAATGTCACCAAATTGAATCACCAAATATATTCAAAGTCACTCCAAACCTTTTCTAAACTCTACATGGAAAGCATCTACACCATTTTGACAATTAATTGGGCTCAATCTCATTACTAGCCCAACCTAAACTGAACTTCAAACCAAAACTCCAAAAATTGAACCTATGCACCAAAATTGACCAAACCAAACCAAATTAATCAAACCAAAGCCACTACAACCACCCTTTGGACTCTAGTGACCAAACTAAACTCACCTATCCTACCTTATATGAGCTATGGACCAATGGTCCCTTGATTTAAGGGATCTCATCCCATTTTTATCCTAAACCAAAATATCTTTGCCATCATCACTTAACATTAGGAGTTAACCATCATTAGCCACCCCCTAGCTTCCCTAACCTCAGAAGTGACTTTACCTCGGCCAGCAACCACCCAGCCGCCAGAAATAGCCAGCTTAAGAGAGCCCCAAGTGGCCAAAACCCAAAATTGAACTTCCCTGAGTTGGCTAAACCCCATTGGTCATTGGAGCCTTTTTTCTCTCCACCTCAGCTTCCTATTGCACCCAGCAGACCCCCCTTAGCTCCACCAGACAGCCATGGCTATAAATTGAGATCTTCACGGCCAAAGGAAAAAAATGCTTGAAATTAAGGGTAAACTCTGTCAAAATCTCACCAGAGCTTCTCCAAACCTCCCTAAGTGCAATCCCACTGTTCTCCAGACTAATTCCCACTGTCCAAAGCCAATTTCATCTCTAAAATTTGTCCTAAAACCTGGACACTTTTTGTCACAGTTACACAATGCACCAAACTTAAAATTGACTTGCTCCTCACCATCCTCTGACCAAATGAAGAAGAGCCCCTACAAAAGCCCCATAATAGACTCACTCTAACCTAGATCTAGACGAACACCTAAAAACCACCTTGGTCTAAAAAATAGCTAGACATTTGAATAATTTTGTATATTTATATAGTTAATTAAATGCTTATAACTTGTACTAAATTATTTAAATTAAATATTAATAAAAAAAATTAATAAAATCAATCCCACGTTGTGTAAAAAATCACTTTGATTCACTGTAAAATTAAAAAAAATTTTGAATAAGTTTAAGTATTAAAGTTGATTTCATGAGAAAAATTACATTTTTAAACAAAAATAATTATATTAAATCAAATACACTTAATAAAATTATGAAAAATGGTTTTTTGAGTTCCTTGTGATCAGGGACATTTAGGAAAATTAAAAATTGTTTTTGGGAAAATACTTCTTTTTTGGACTATAATTTAAATTAAAAATAATAAAAATTTTTAAAAATACAAAAAATGGTTCAAATTATTCTTAATTATTTCTTGATTACTTAGGACTCATAAAAATATTTTTCTTAATTTTTCTAAGTTAAAAATAAATTTTCAAACGCAAAAAATGTATTTCGTTTTTTTTTTAATTTAAATAATTATAATAATTAAAGTTTATTTTGTAAAATTCTGTAATTTTGCCTAAGTGTTCCTCTGACCTAGATGGACCTCTAATAATTTTCTCATAAACAAAAAAAAACTTTATTTTGATAGATTAAATAAATTAATATTAAAAAATCTTATTTTCTAAGTTAATAATATTATTTAAATTAAATTAAAATTTTAAAAACCACATTTTCTCCTCTGATGTTTTAATTAAACCATGGATAGGATACTCTAAAATTTTAAAGGTTATTTGAATTATGCTTAATGAGTTATGAAGTAGAACACCCCAAAGGCATGGCGTTAATTTTAGATTCTAGTATCTTAATCAAAATTTAGGATTAACTAATGGGAAAAATGGGTAATTTTGATCTTATAAGTGCTTTTAGATGATTAAGACATGATGGGTTAAAAGGTAGAAACCAATTTACCACATTTCCATGATAAGAATAAAATTGTAATCTTTTGAATTACCAGGATTTGAAAGTTAATCAAAATCAAATGATTTCTAAAGTGATGGGCTTAGGTTAGGAAGATGATATTTAACTTATTTAAGCCCACAATTGATGATAATATGATCTTTCA
>NW_018164478.1:4389411-4390615 GCF_001263595.1 Phalaenopsis equestris | reverse complement strand
CTCCGTATTTTTCTCTCTTTCCTTCCCCTGCGCTTCTGCCGAAGCTTGTATCCTTACCTAATCAACCAATCTACTCATCATCATCGGTGGTCTAGATCTCAGTTCCTTCCTCCCCCTTCTGGTTTCTTTTGTACATGAAAGGTATCCTTTTCCATTCGTGATCCGTATTCAGGCAACGGACTGGGGAAGGTCAAGGAAGAAACTATAAAGAATGTCTTTGTTGATTGGCCACTGTCCTTTTTTGATGGAGTTGGTTTCTGCATTTGGGTTGCAGATTCGTCGCCCAAGCTTGTCGAAGTCAAAATGCAGGAGGTCAGTCTTGCTTGATTGTGTTCTCTTTTGTATAATATCTCTGACATTGTCAATAGGGAGTTATTGATTAGTATCGAAGGTTAATTGATGTATATTTTTGTAGAATGGTGAACTTTGTCTGTGAACTAGATAATGTAGTTTGATTTATGTAGCTAACATGATCCTTTCAATACAATTTATTACTTCTTTTCATAGTAGATGCTTTTGTTGATGGTATACAAAATGATCATTTAGTTGGAAATTAGCAACTGTCATACTAACAATCATAATCCTGACTCACTTTTGCTAGATTTTGTGCTCAAATAAAATTAAATTAATAACTGCTCGACTCCATTCCAAAAAACCTGAATAACAACAGAATCATCCAAGAAGTGTTGTATGATAGGTAACCAAATGCATATCTTGTAAAATCTGCCACACTTAAGCTGATGCAGAGCAATCTTTGCCTTTTCTCCAGCCTTCAACCAACAATATTGAGATTGGAGATAGAAGCCTTTGTGAACATTGCACCTTAGAATGCCAAGAAGCCCTCTTCCATATCACTTTACACAGACTGAATATCTGAAATCTTAGCCTTGCAGCCTACCATAATGTTAAGTTTTTGCCATGCCTTTCTACACTTAAATCGATCCCTTATACTCTATCTTTGTCCACCCTTGATTACCAAGTTCAATTATCGGAAACTCTATAACACTAGCTGACCCTTTGTCAATATGCCAACTCCTCAATGTGTGAAATCGTAAAATGCCTTATATCAACACATTGGCCTATAGTAGAGAAATTAGTAGAGAAATAAGTAGACAATAAATTAAAACTGGATGTATTGATTCTAAAACAGACTACTAAAGCAATAAGTCATTCTTTTTTATATGTCCATCTCTATCTTTGCATT
>NW_018164478.1:4388908-4389311 GCF_001263595.1 Phalaenopsis equestris | reverse complement strand
CCGATTGTAAACAATGTCTATAGCCTCGAATCAGTTGGGACAACACAGGATAATCTGGTGAAGAGAATCGATGAACACGCTTCCAAATTCCTCTTGTTCTCCATGGAGATGGGAAGAGAGATCCAGAAGCTCAAAACGAGAAGCTCGGCAACCACATTGGTGCTCCGTAATCAGAGCACTGGACATACAAATTTTTTACGCCATTTTTTTATCCACAAGCAAATCTGGAACCAGATAATGATGTTGATGTGAGGCGCCATTTCGATATATTTGAATCTAAAGAAGAAGAAAAAAAATCTGGGCGACACATCAGCTTACAAATGTTCTCGTTCATTTTTCTCTTTTTTATTTTTAAAAGTAGCGTTAGTTTGTCGATCGTCATATACTTCCCCCATTCGAATAA
>NW_018164478.1:4386898-4388808 GCF_001263595.1 Phalaenopsis equestris | reverse complement strand
GAGAAGGACAGCATCACGTAGGGTCTACATAGGCATTGCTAATATATTGAGATATGTCAATTTCAACCTCATTGTTTGATCTAGCCAATGTGAATGGTGGGCCTTTAATTTGGCCCACAATTTCTTGGTCGCTTCTAAGCGTAGCAATTGGTCATTTTCATGCATAAATTATAAAAACAATTCACATTTATTCCTAATTTGTCCTTTGTGAATTAAGTCCGGAGAGTTAGAGCCTAAATGGAGGAGAGAAGAAAGAGAGAGTAGACTTAGATGTCCATTTATTTGTATTTTTCCCCATACTTATAGAGACATATTTTTTATGATTACAGAAAGAAGGAAATAGTTACAAAACCGTTATTAATGTCCTTAAGACTTTAATTGGTTGAATAAATTCTCTGACATATTTGCATTACAATTTGAATTTCAACATTGTCGTAATTGATTGCTCGACTAGCTTGAAGTCAGTCGATTGAGGCAACCCACCGAGTGGCATCTGTTCCCTAAAGAGTATGTGTGGGTTGGTCAAGGAGTTTGGTCGTATGACGCTCTTGTTAGGTGTATTTTGTCACAGTCAACAAGGGTAGTCAGTTGTGAGGTGGTCATTCGGTACAGTGATTTGTTGGCTTGTTACATTGAGTTAGTTGTGACTCATTTTCCATTCAGCTCGAGTCCTAAAAGGCTAGCGTCTCGCCTGCTTGGTTGGTTCGTCGCCTCGGTCGGATCTCCCAATCTTGCAAGGTCTTAGACAGATCTTGTCGCAGCCTATTCGGGGTATTCGACGAAACTCATTACGGGATGATTTACAACTCACTTTCAACGGGACTTGTCGCTGTTGAGCGAGGAACCATCTCTAGATCTTGAACCTATCTTAGGTTTAGAGATTCAGTTTCATGCTCGACCTTGAATCATCAGTTGATTGCTTACCTCAAAAGGGGAAAAAACTTGTGTACGTAAGACGTACGCAGCGCTGCGTACATAATGGAGGTTATATAGGCATTATATTCGCGTTATATCCCTTCTAACCTTCATATAACTTTCATGTAGCGTACATATAAACTACAGATATGTGAATACAGAAGCGCGGAACTTACTTGTAAGTTCAGATAGATTACATGTAGGTTATATAGAGGTTACATGGAGGTTACAAGGGATATAACACGAATATCATGTTGATATAATGACCATATAACATCTATTATGTACGCAGAGTTGCGTACTTCTTACCTACGCAATTTTTTTCCCTCAAAAGGAATTTCTTTCATTTTGGTTAGTCGTTCTCTTTGAGTTTCGTGCTTTTATTTTTGGTGCATTCCCCCTAAAAATAGTATTTTTATTGGAGGATTTTTTTTACCTTCATAGCCCCATTTTATTCTTGAGCAAACCACTTATTTCGTTCAAATCGAATTTATGGGTACTTTTGAATGTTTTTTTTTTAAAGTTGGAGAGTGAATTCGACCTTATCCTTTGGTAAAAATGTTGCTACGAAAATAATTGTCTATTTATAAAATCAAGTTCTCAATTGATATTTTTTAACGACTAAATCAATGTATGTCACGATCAAATCATTGAGATTATAATAAAAGTGAAAATTATGGGGTGGGATTTTATCATAAATTTTGTTATTTGAGCGAGAGTTTAAAAAATGGATTAAAGATGATGCGAGATTTATAAATAGTCCGACTGGCTACGTATGCATAAAAAACTATTATTATATCAATATTCTTTCAATTACCCACAAGACATGAATAATAAAATAAGAAATTTTCCCTCACAATTTCACTACAATTTTTATTTGTCATTTTCTTGTCTTTTGTGGCTATTTATATAAAGAATATAAATTTTTTGTAGTAGATTTATAAATTCATAGAATTTGTGGGATCAATTTGTAAATATCTTCCTTTATATCTTAA
>NW_018164478.1:4379841-4386374 GCF_001263595.1 Phalaenopsis equestris | reverse complement strand
TATATATATATATATATATATATAATATGTAAAACATTAGTGTGAAATAAGCTTATTGAGTGTTTCATGCAAATGATAATTTTGGGACACCATTTATAGCAATATTTTTCTTACATGATTTTCTATAAATATGTAATTATTTTTAGGGGGTTTTACCTACATAGAAGGTGAAATACTCAATTTATGTATCTCACATGAAAAACTTCTAAGTTATAATCTCTAGACTCTTGTAATGTCTCAGTCAATGGGGAGATGAGTGTCAGAGTTCTGACATGACAACAAGATTGCAATGAACAAAGAAGTTCATAGCTCCTGTATTTTTTTCTCCTTATGCCCCACTTCTATCAATGGGATTAAGGCGAACAATGATGCCAAAAGCTCTCATCTTTGCCTTCTTTCGCCTTGTTTCTATCTAAAATCATTGAGAAAGGAATAGAGCGTACAAAGACCTTTGAAACTCTCATCTCCTCCTTTTGCCGCACTCTTACAATAGCAGCGAGATCGTGATGTACAAAGACCTCCACAACGCCTATCTTTCATCTACTTCCACCTCACTCCGACCACAGCGATGAGATTGAAGGGTACAAAGAGCTCAAAAGCTCCCTTAAAGAATGGCCTAAGATCTATAAATTAAGGATTTCAGATGTGAGATAAGTAAATATGAGTCTCCCATATGATTCATATGTAAGAACCCCTCTTGTTTATCACCTAAAAATCTCACATTTATGTTATTAAAATCAACATTATTCAACTTAAATCCTCAGAATAACCACCAAATGATTGTCACGTGATTTTCTTTCCAAAAAAAAAATTCAACTTTTTAATCATTTACATTAAAAATGTATATATTTATCTAATTTCTCACTATCACGCTGCAAGTCTAATTAAACTTTTAGTTTAAGAGCTTTATACATACAGGTGAAGAGTAATCACCATGATTAGCTCTAATGGGGTCTATAAATAAGCTCTGTTGTCAGAAGCTGGCCTCGTTTTCTCCCTCCCTGTATCTTTCCAACAGACCAGATTGAGGGAGGAGTGTTAAGAAAGGAAGGGGGATTGAGAGAAGCGGCAATGGCGAAGTGCTTGAAGTTGCTCCCGCTATTTGCTCTGTGTTTTCTCGCGCTGCTCGCCGGCGGGAACACCACAGCTTCCAGGTGCACTACTCTGTTTCTCTTGCTTTCTTTTTCTTTATGGAAAAACAGAGTGGGTTGAATTTGTTGCATTTCTGATAAAATTAAGCTATTGATCTGTGAAATCTCGGGACAAATATATTCTGTTCTGTGCAAATTTCTCGGCATGCTTTTGGGGTTATTTAACTGCAGTTTTCGGAAGTAAAACTGTATTGAAAAGGGGAACGGATCTGCTACGACATGAGCTGAAAAGAGGCATTGTGTTTTTGTTGCAGGGCCAAGCTTTTTTACATTACTGTTTAATCTATTTTCTCGTTAGTTTTAAAATTAAAAAAAAGAATAAAATTATTTTTCAGCTTCATGAAATCTTATAATAGAATCAATATGATATATAATTTATTCTATACATTTACACATTCAACACCCAAACTTATTTTTTTGCATTTATATCCCCCAAATTGTTCACATCACACCATAGCTCTCTGTGAAGAGTATCAACCACAACAATCATGTGACGGTTCTTACACCGATGTTATACATTTTCTGATTTTCAAAAATGTGGTATGTAAATAAAAATTGAAAATTTAAGTATTAGATATGTAAATACATAAGAATGGAATAATAATTAAGTAAAATCTTCCAAAAAAAACAAAATTTACAATGTACTGAACTGTCACGCTCTCTTCATTAATACCATGCGGTGGTGTTCGTTGAACTTCCTTCCTTCCTCATCCCCCTCCCCTGTACTCCCCTTCCTTCTCCTTCCTCCATTTATTGGATCTGTTATCACATTCATTGCCTTCCATCTACTCCACCTCAACCACATCATTAGCGATCAAGAAAATATGCTCGGGCAGCTTTTTGAAAACACGGTTAAGTTTTTATACTAAATATAGACAACGTGTTTAATCTTGTGGGCCGTGTTTCAGGATAAATTGTTTATGTGAATAAACACAAGTTGTCCCAAATGTCCCTCAAGAGTTCTTTTAGGGCAGTTTTTGTCTTTCAAAATGAGCAGTTTATCCTGCAATGAAGCTCGTGGGTAGACCGCGGGGTTTAACCCGCGACCTGCGTTTAGTGTAAAATGTGTACGGAGTTTTTGGATAAGCGGGCAAAATGTGTGATCCAAAAAATACAGCGGAGTTAAGAAAATTCTCCCGTAATTATAAGTTTCCACAAACGGGCCCTAACTCTCATTTGAAACCAGGCCCATAAACAGCACATCATCAAGACGCCGCCTTGGCTACCTATACTGCTCCACCGGCAACCCCATCGACGACTGCTGGCGCTGCGACTCTGACTGGCACCTCAACCGCAAGCGGCTAACAGACTGCGGCATCCGGCCGCAACGCCATCGGAGGCCGCGACGGCCGCTACTACACCGTCACCGATCCCAGCGATGGCGACGCCGTGAACCCCCGGCCGGGGACTCTCCGTCACGCCGTGATACAAAACGAACCTCTCTGGATCGTCTTCAAGCGCGACATGACCATCACCCTCAAACAGGAACTAATCATGAACAGCTTCAAGACTATCGACGGTCGCGGTGTCAGCGTCCACATCGCCAATGGCGCCTGCATCACGATTCAGTTCGTGACCAACATTATCATTCATGGCCTGCACATTCATGACTGTAAGCCGACGGGGAATGCGATGGTAAGGAGCTCGCCGACGCATTATGGATGGAGGACGATGGCCGACGGCGACGGCGTGTCGATTTTCGGCGGGAGTCATGTTTGGGTGGATCACTGTTCCCTTTCCAACTGCGCCGATGGGCTTATTGATGCCATCATCGGATCCACCGCCATTACTATTTCTAATAATTATTTCACGCATCACAACGAGGTATGGTTGTGATTTGAAATTGTTGAAATGTAAATACATAAAAGTTGAATGGTATTTATGTTAAATCTTTCCAGGTGATGCTGCTCGGCCACAGCGATTCGTACGGTAAAGATAAAGTGATGCAGGTGACAATTGCTTTTGGCGAGGGGCTGATTCAGCGAAAGCCGAGGCAACTTCTCCTCCTCCTTCATCTGACATTAAAATTTCCCATCAGTAAATCATAAAAAAGAGATTTTTACGTGCTGCAACCAGGTGCAGGCATGGCTACTTCCACGTGGTCAACAATGACTACACTCACTGGGAGATGTACGCCATTGGCGGCAGCGCAGAGCCGACCATCAACAGCCAAGGAAACAGATACCTTGCTCCGGCGAACCCATTCGCCAAAGAAGTGACGAAGAGGGTGGTGAGGGATCAAAGGGCATGGAAGGGCTGGAACTGGAGGTCGGAAGGTGATCTTCTTCTCAACGGCGCTTATTTTACTCCGTCCGGAGCAGGGGCGGCGGCGAGCTATGCAAGGGCGTCTAGCCTTGGAGCCAAGTCGTCTTCCATGGTGGCCGCCATCACCACCGCCGCCGGAGTTCTCTCTTGCCGCGAAGGAGCTAAGTGCTAGTCAGTACTAGCGAGAAAATTGTCAACCTCTCCCATGCTTTCAGTGATACATCTGAGCCGGGAAGCGGGCGAGGAGGAAGGCATCTCCATTGTTGCTCCATTGTGTACTTGATAATTACAATGAATTTATTGTTTTTTTATTGCAGAGGTCGTAAGAATATTGTATTTATATAATTGTTATTGCATTTTTTATTGGAAGAATTACATGCATGCCCACACAATTATTATGTGTTTACATATCTAACTCTTAAAATTGGATATCTACACTTATAATGTTTTAATATTATAAATTATGCTTGAAAATACATTTTACTAAGACAAAATTTAATAATGCTGATATGTTTTTTTATGATGTTAAGAAAAGGAAGGATTTACATGTAAATATTGAAGTTTAAATTTTAATATATATAAATAGATAAAAATTGAGTGTTATTTATGCAAACGCCTCTTGTAATTTTAAATGAATTATTTAATTGTTAAACAAATCTAGGCTTCGTAATTTAGTCAAAGGCTTCATTTAATTGACAAACGATGGCAGAGTTAATAAAATGCTGCATTTATCAAAAAAAAAAAAACCTTGTCAAATATTTTTTCTTGAAAAAAAAACAACTATTATATAAACATTTTTAATTACAATAATATTTTAATATTTTAATACCTCAAATGTATACAAATATTTTCTCATATACAAATTTATAGTAATAATATTTTTAGTATGATTGTTAAAATTCTTAATATTGATAAGTCGTGATTTTTAAATAAAAAAATTGAATTTTGATTAAAAAAACATCAGAAATTCAATTTTAGCAAACTTGTAGTCAAAATCGGTTCAACGAGACTTGCACAATGATACCAAATTTTTTTCAATATTGATAAGTCGTGATTTTTAAATAAAAAAATTGATTTTTGATTAAAAAAACATCAGAAATTCAATTTCAGCAATCTTGTAGTCAAAATCGGTTCAACGATACTTGCACAATGATACCAAATTTTTTTCAGTATGAGCCAAATAAAAAATAGATCAAATTGTTAAACTATTCTAAAAAATTTTAATGCATAATTGAAATATCAAACATATTCCAAATCTGACATGTTTATAGTCGAATCAAGCATCTCGGAGAGACTAATCCAATGAGCCTAAGACCGCTCAATTGTGACATCATTAAGGCCTCAAAGATTCATCAAACACTGTCTGATAAAAAAAATATCTCCAGATTTTCTGATCAGAAAGGTATGGATTCTTTTTATTTTTTTCAACATGAACTCTATAAATATGGCTCTAACCATCTCTTTAGAAGGATGCCTAAACCTTGAGCAAGAAGAAAACCAAAGCTTGAAGGAAGTGTTGAAATCCAACATCACTTTTGCATCGTAAATTTCACAAATACCTCTTACTCTGGCAGTCGCCATCGCCAACTCCGACCAATGCCTTCAACCAACTCTGGCTTTTCCCACCTCCGACTGTCATCGCTTCCATCCAACTGGTCGCCTCCGCCTTGGCTTTCGCCACCTCCAACAATCATCGTTGCCTCCAACAGTTGTCACCAACTCTGGCAGTTGCCACCTCTGACTGTTAGGACCTTCGACCAATACCGACAACCACCCATTGGCCATCGTCAACCACGACCTGCTCATTGCAGCGAAGTCCCTTTTAGAGTTGTGGAACAGTGAAATCCCCGGTGGAGCTTTATGTTGTCCAATACACTATGCAACGATGCACTCCGAAAATAGTGTAACAACACATTCCAAATATAATGCAGCGACATTCTGATGATAACGTAACAACGCACATCAGTTGCGGATCAACGACACACCATGATGGCGATGTAATGACGCACTCTAAAGACGGTGTAACAACACACCCCACATACGGTGCAATGACGTCTCCCGAAGACGTTATAATAATGCACCCGAATAAAATGCAACAACACACTTTGAAGATGATGTAACATTGCACCACACATACAGTGCAATGCCCTCTCCCGAAGGCGATATAATAATGCACCTCGAATAAGATGCAACAACACACTTTAAAGATGATGTAACAACGCACCCCGAATACGGTGCAACAACATACCTTGATAATGGTGTAACAATGCATCGAGCATATAGTGCAACGATGCCTCTTAAAAACCGTGTAATAGTGCTCCCCGAAAACTTTGACTTTCTCTCCACCACTATGGCCTATGCGGTTCACAATTTGTATAGTTCCCTACTCCAGCCTTTGTGGCCTACAAATGTTATCACAACTCACCACTATGACCAATTTGACCAACTATGACTAACTTGCTCATAACTCGGTTAGTTATCGCCTTAAGTCATTGCGGCCTATGGACGTCATCGCAGCTCACCATTACGACCCATGCAACCAATTATGGTCTATGTGGTTCACAGCTTGTGCAGATCCTGACTCTGGGCCCTCCGACTTATGAACTTTATCATAACTCACCATGTAGGTCCATTACAACTTACATGACCAACTATGACCTACTTGGCTCACAACTTGTGCACCTCCCGACTCTGTCCCCTACGACATGTGAACATCGTCATAACATTACGACAATCTATTTGATTAACTATGTATCTATGTAGTCCACAACTCTTGTAGATTCTGACTCCAGCCCCCGTGAACATCATCACAGTTCACCTCTACAACATATGTGACCAACTACGACCTACGTGGTTCACAGCTCATGCTGCTCTCAATTTCAGCATCCGCGACCTACCAATGTTATCACAACTCCCTAATACAAAGTATTTGATCAACTACAACAATCATGGCTTACAACTCCGACAGCTTCCGCCAGCTTCCTACAACAACCTTTGTGGACAACATACATTTCATAAGCAATCATCTGCGACCCACATGACAAGCTACTATTATGACTTTCATCTACAATATCTACAACAACCTTTGTGGACAACATACATTTCATAAACTATGGC
>NW_018164478.1:4362959-4379689 GCF_001263595.1 Phalaenopsis equestris | reverse complement strand
CATTTTTTTATATATATATATATATATATATATATATATAATTATAATTGTTGGAACTTAGTATAAATCTTTCATATAAAGATAGGTATATCAACACAGAAAGGACAATTGTCGGTTCGATATAGCAAGCTGTTGTCAACATTTCCAGCCTAGATATTTATGGACATATCTGCCACTACTAATTTTTTACAATTTTAGCCAAAATAATTGCACGGAGCAACCGATCATGTGACTTTGTACTTGTTTTGAGGCAACTCCAATCATTCTTCATCAATTAAACAAACTAAATTATGTCTCTCAAGGTTTTTTTTTGAAATATTTATATGTTTATACATTGAATTACATTTATGTTATGTAATATGTTCACATTTCTAACATCTATACTTCTTTATGTATGGGAAGATGCATTTCATTTTTCAAGGAATAAAATAATTATTTTTTTAATGTATTAAAAAGCAAAGTTTAAGGGTTAGATATGTAAATACATATGAATTGAATGGTATGTATGTAAGTGCCCCTTTTTAAGGAAAAAACAACATACAAAATCATGCCTATGGGGGCAAAGGTTTATAGGCATGTTGGTAGTGTCTATTAAAGGCTACATAATCATGTAAGAAGTGAATTATATTTAGCTTCTAGGTACTTCTATATTGCATTATGAAAATCATTAGGGTTCAATAATCACACATATAATAATGCAATATATCATAAACTTCAAAAACATAAAAATGAACTTCCTCTAAAATTTGAGATTGTTGACTAAAAGAAACTAGGGTTTAATTCAAGAGAATATAGTGCATCGCTGGACGTAGCGGTCGACAACTTGGGATACAATACACGGTATGGTGCGATCCATATTGTCGTCCACACTTTTAGCCAAGGACATTCAAAATCCAGTACATATAACATGCCGCGTCCTAAAAAGTTGTGCATTTCACTATTTTCTTAGACGTCATTATTTAAATATTAAATTTCATATAAAATTTTAAAAATATTATAAAATTCAATATAAATTTTTAAATTTCAATGAATTCAAGGAATAAAATAATTATTTTTTTAATGTATTATGAAAGAATTGAGTGATATATATTAAAAAGCAAAGTTTAGGGTTATATATGTAAATACATATGAATTGAATGGTATGTATGTAAGTGCCCCTTTTTAAGGAAAAAACAACATACAAAATCATGCCTATGGGGGCAAAGGTTTATAGGCATGTTGGTAGTGTCTATTAAAGGCTACATAATCATGTAAGAAGTGAATTATATTTAGCTTCTAGGTACTTCTATATTGCATTATGAAAATCATTAGGGTTCAATAATCACACATATAATAATGCAATATATCATAAACTTCAAAAACATAAAAATGAACTTCCTCTAAAATATGAGATTGTTGACTAAAAGAAACTAGGGTTTAATTCAAGAGAATATAGTGCAATGTTGGACGTGGCGGTCGACAACTTGGGATACATACACGGTATGGTGCGATCCATGTTGTCGTCCACATTTTTAGACAAAGACATTCAAAATTCGGTACGTATAACATGCCACGTCTTAAAAAATTGTGCATTTTATCATTTTCTTGGACATCTTTATTTAAATAATAAATTTCATATAAGCATTTAAAAATATTATAAAATTTAATATTAAATTTTAAATTTCAATGAATTTAACTTCTTAATACTTATTTATATTATTTAATTACAAAAAAATTACCAACAACGAATTTATATTTTTTTTGTTTAATTTATGTAAAATAAACAAATACTCATTCAAAATTTCTTCAATTACTTATTTATTTAAATTTGTATAGTTATTTATTTAGTTGAAAATTTTTATATAAAAATTCAGATACTCATTTCTCATTTTTATGGTGCTTATCAAATATTAAAAAACATAAACAAACTAATCTTGAACATACATGTTAATCCTCGACACAAATTCAAGCTGAACAAACATAACTTATAATATTATCAAGCCAAATCCAATACACAATAGACTCAGCTCAACTCGACTCGACTCCATTGCAGCCCTACGCATCAAGCCAAATCCAATACACAATAGACTCAGCTCAACCCGACTCGACTCCATTACATCATTAACAAGTCAATTTATTCTACTTATCATAAAACAAATATGATGGCTATAAAGCACATCCAAATAATTACTCTAAGCTTTAACAAAATGACGTGAAAATTCTTCACTTTATTTCTAACCAATGGGCCGCACATTCGAGCGCGCAATGAAACCATGTTGATCACAAAATTTAGAAGCTACATTTTTTAAATAAAATAAATCAAATGAATTGGCTGGCTTAATTCTCTATATACAGCCAAAGCCAACATCATAAAACAAGCCAAGAAATATAGTTTGTCTCTCTTTAAAAGAGAGAGTTGAAGGTAAGGAATGTGGCAGCAATAGAGACAATGCAAATCAATAAAGAAGGGAGAAGAGTGGTATTCAGAAGCCTGCTTTCGCCCCAGTATCCAGCCAACGTTATCGTGCCATCTGCAACGACTCGAGCCAACGTTCCGGCCTCTGTCGACAGAAGCCCGCCATTGTAGGTTCCTCGAGCAAGCCGAGACGACATCACTTGCGACAGGAGGGATAAGTTAACACCTGTAGTTGACAGAGATGAGAGCACAGTTCAAAACAAAGCCGTTCACATAATCCATTTCAGTCGTTTCTGGTTACTATTTCAACTCATGTTAAGAAGAGTATGAAATTATTTGTTCACTTTTATGGACTTTGGGACAAAAATGATACCATGTAAATAGAATTTGACACTTGACTCGTATTTTTACTTTGAATGATGGAAGCATGAGATAACTTTGTAATTTGAGACAATTATTTATTTACCTTCAAGTACTTCTGCGGATACAAATGTGATGAGTGCAGATGAGACGTATTGAGCCACTGTATATGAGCTGGTGACATGGAAGCTTAAGGCTATGCCGACTAACATCATAATCTCAGATGCCAGTAAGATTTTCCTGTAAAAAAAATTGTTTAGGAATTAACAAGGAATTGGATTAAGAAATCTTATGGGATATATTAGACGCAAAGCTGGTCAGGATGTTGAAGATCAAAAACTCGATCTTTCGAGAAAAGAGGGACGATGAATGGAATCAGTTTGTCATAACTAATTACTTCATGATTTTTTAAAAAAGTATCAAATTTTGTTGGAAATCTATTCAACATGTTCCATTAATGATAATAAAAAAGCAAAGACAGTGGATTCTAGCAGCAAGTTTAATCATCTCAGCATGAAATTTATTTATTTACCTGTCTTCAAACAAGTTGGATATGTAACTTCCCACAATGGCATTTACAGGAAGAACCGTGAGCCCAAGTATTGCAAGGAATATGGCGACAGAACTGGTAGTCCAATTGAAATAATATTCAGTGATGACACTTGATTCTGACAGCAAAATCTCCATTCCAAACTTGAGCATGAAGTAGATCAATAGTTGAACCTGAAGACAGCAAATAAATATAAAAAATTAAGTTTAAAAAGAATGTCTTGAAGAATAGGTTTATGCTTAGTTACATTTTAGTCATGATATTAATGCTTCTGCATATAATCTAATTGCAAAGATTTACATACATGCCACATTATGTATTTACATATCTAACACCTAAAGTTTGATATTTACACTTATGACACCAATTACACTTCTAATAAATTGGTGTCATAAATCTCTGCATGATAATTAACAAGGTGTAGTGATAATGGTAATTTTGATGTGATTTTGAAAATTTAAGTGATATGCATGTAAATATGAATGTTTAGGTGTTGTATATGTAAATAAATAAGAATTGGGTTGTATGTGCATGTAAATATAAATGTTTAGGTGTTGTATATCAAATCCCATAATTGAAAAAGCATGAAAATAATCAGCATGACAAAAAAAAAACCATGTAGATCTAATTGCAATAATTATATCTTTTTTATGACCTCTAGAACACAAATATTCCTTTGATAAGTAGGCTACCATACTACTTACTAAGTTAAATAATCTCTCATAAGATCGATTATTGAAGTTAAAAGAACAACAAACCTTTACTGATGGTGTAAGGAGCCTGTAAGCTGAAACAATGGAATTTGCCGGCGCGCGAGAGTCCTCTGGAGCCTCTTCACTATCATCAAATTCATCTCCGCCGTCATTTTCTTTATCTTCCGAATGTAATAGCAGAGGATGAGCAAGACCCCTTTCCATTTCCCCTATGCCAACATGCCCTATTATTCGAAGCATTAGCATGAGCATTACACAGTAAAAAAAATGTTTTTGTGAGAACTTATCTTGCCAACTTATTTTTCTTCTGCTCAGATTAGCGCTGCAAAAACTGAAGTGTAATATTTATCATTTCAACATAGCGGGTTTGTTAACAATGCCTATCTAATCTATACTTATAGTTTGTTGTGGCTAATAAAACCAGCATAAACCTAACAACAAAGCTTCAGTCTTTCAAATAGAAGAAAAACAAGCACATCAATGCATATGATGATTTTGACCAACACAAAAGTAAACGTTTTACATGTCAACCTATGTTACAACCAAGTCAAACTGGTAATATCTTGGGAGCACTTTGGGGATCACTTTTGTTTCTATTTTCTCCTTTTTGTTTTGTATATGTTTGGATTTGAAACAAAATATATTTGGCTAATTGAGTAAAGTATGGCTGTTTTTAATAACAATGAAAACACCAAACAAACTAATTTGTGTGTTTCAAAGACATCTTAATTTATTTTTTTTTAAAAAAAAACTAAACAAACATGTTTTTAAAAATTAAAAAAAAAACAATAAATGAAATTGAACCCAAAAAAAGCTCTTAAGCTTCCAACATCTCGTAACAAATAAAACAATAAGTTTCAAGACCCGATTCCTGATGACACTAACAACAAATCTATGGCACAAACTTAATAGGAACATGATATGATTTGCAACAATGTATTTTGGTTTTTTGCGTTCAAACATGTTTGATAGCCTTGTCAAAAGAGATCCAAAATAAACCAAACAAAATTAGAATGATTATGATTAGCATGGTCTAAGTACAAGGATGACATCTATAAACCACGATCACATTCAATTAATAATTAAATCTATCAGGATCATAATATCAATGATAAGAATACACATGATCATCATAGTATGATCAATAATGGCAATGATATCAACCATATAATTTGCCCTTTGTATGTTTTGAAGACTCAGAATCATAAGTATCATAATTAAAAAATAGGCCTTATGATAGCTCTCATCATAATAATGTTAAAAAGAACAAATATTAAGTCGGAAGAAACTGAGGATAAAAGAAGACACGAAGAATTGCAACATAAAATTAGAGGAATATAGGAGAAGATAAAATGAGAGATAACAGAGAAAATCTCATATTTTATATTCATTCCATGCTCCCTCATATGCCTAAGGTTTATATAAATAGAGTAATATTTATTAAGAATAGTTCAAACTAATAAGACAAACAATAATGTGTCATTATATTTACACTAAATTGGCAAATGACTCAGATCAATTTGAAGAAGAATCTGATGATCAAAGATCAGTTTGACCATGATGATTCTACTGCACTTTGACTTGGTAGAGACTTAATTAGTTTGATTGCAAGTAACATCTATACAACAATATAAGCCAAGGAAATTCATTCAAAACAACAAATGATAAAAATTATACATCCATGTCCTACGGATTTTTTTAAGTATATATTTTTAAACCCTGAAGCCAATACCAACTTTTATAAGGAATCTAAATAGTAAAGCAAGGAATTAAGTATAAAAAAAATTGATATTGCTACTAAAGAAATAGAATAAGAAAATTTACAAACGTAGCACACAATTCTTATTTATTTACATATCTCAAACCTAAACTTTCATATTTACACACATAGCACTTAGCAGCTTTAAGCCGATGCATATAACTGTGTATTTCACAGTTAAAATGTAATAATGGTACTATTTTTTATGTAATATTAAAGGTTTAAGTGCAATGTGCGAATATAAGAAAGTTTTAAAATGTAATAATGGTACTATTTTTTATGTAATATGCATATAACTGTGAATATAAGAAAGTTTAGGTGTGAGATATGCAAATACATAAGAATTGTGCGCTATGTGTGCAAATGACCCAATAGAATAATATATTGCCACACAAAAGATCACTTGAACAAAATATTTCGATGGCATTAACCGAGAAAATGATGAATCCAACATAAAATTCAGAGCTACACACAGACCTATGCATAATCTAAAACAAAATAAATTTGAAGAACATTTCACATACCAGCAGTATTATCCTGCGGCGCCATCTTCTCTTTAATATCATGATTTGGCTCTTTGAATGAAATCCATAACCATATCAGATAAATCAGCCAAGCAAACGCCATAACCCAACCAGGTAGTGTGTTTTGATTAATAGACAGAGAATAGATCTTGAAATTAGTTTGAAGCAAGCCAGCAATGGCAGGTCCACAAGCCATTCCAAGAGCACTGGCACTAACAAATCCAGCCGAAGCTTGCATGCGAATCTTTACAGGCACGCAATCACTAATATACCGCCGATTTACAGCTCTTGCTGAACCCAGACTGCAATGCACAGAATTTAAAAACATCAAAAATGGCAAGTTTACATGTTGAATCCAGTAAATATTAAAAAAAATCATAATTTAATACTAAAAAATTCCATGATTACTCGCACTAAATGAATTTAATATAACATCAAAATTGCAATATCTAATTACTGCAACTGTCCATGGGCATCAAAGAATGTGTAGGCTTCTATGATTCTAGAATTATTTCTTAATCAAATTATAAATTTGAATAGTAAAAACTGTCATCTAGAAAAACTAAGTAATAGAATTATTGCATTGAAAAGGAAAAAAAATTATTGATTATGCACAATTTGAAAAGCGAAAGAACAAAGATAAATCAAACATTCAAGAAATTTGAAAATCATAAGCATAGATCACAAGATTTTGCTTTAACATTAGATGCCCAAAAACAAAAATGACAAGTTGAGCTTAGAAAATCACAGTAAGAAAAATACCAAAGATGTTGCATTCAGGCAAAAGATTAATACAATTTAAGTAGGTGCATCAAAAACTTGTTATCTAGCATTAAAAAAATTAAATTCATTAAGCTTTACTTTAGAGGTTAATTTTACCACTAGTAATTTAAAAAAAAAACATAAGAATTCAGAGGTATAATTCAAAATGCAATGATTTTAGACTCAGATGAGTGATGGCACCTAATTCATAATCCTCTCATATTTAGATTATTTTTCACTAATAAAATTTCCATAAAAATTTTTCTCTACATAAAAGTAGTGGCATGGTTTATCACCAAATATATATATATATATATATATATATATATAGCCAGAAATCTAAATGATAAAAAAAATCTCAGATGAGATATTTCTCTTAAAAAGCTGAAATTACGAAATTGACTTACCCACAGAGTAGTCGGCCAACAAGCAGCACCGTTAAAGACTCCATGTCGTAAGCCAACGCATACAAAATATTACCCAAAAACAGTACAATACTGCTGAAAACAAGCGGTTTGAAGTACGATCTATTTGACCAGGCACTGAAATAAACAGAAGAAAATACTTGCGCAACAGCCATTGACCCGATTATGATTCCACAAACTGTGGGAGCAGCTCCAAGTTTTATGGAGTAATTGTCAGCAGTTGGGACAATTATATATGTATTTACCATATAAAGAAAAGTATTTGACAGGTTTAAGAGGAGCGAAGCAAAATGATATTTTGTTTCAACAACTTCTTCTTCTCCTGAGCTAGGTATCTCTTCTTGTATAATAAGAGCATGTTGTCCCAAAAATTTAAGGAAATTTGTCGAATTTGTTAGCTTATCTACTGACGCATTTATCAAATCAATAATAGGATCCTGCAAAAGTGAAAAAAAGAGTTCTTTGAAGCAAATAATAAAGAAAAACAAATCAAAGAACCAGGTCATTTACACACCAAAACTATGATTTTTACATTAATACCATCCAAATCTTTCATCTCTCATTAAAATTATCACTACTTTTAACTTCTAAAATATTAATACACCTTTTCTTGAAATATTGCATTTTGCATTAAAGAAAAAGATAACAATTACAAAATGGCCTAGGCGAATACACCTTTTCATGCATAATTAAGGTGGAACATTGAAGTTTAAGTGTAAGATAGGTAATTACATAGGATTTGAGTGGTATATATGTAAATCTTCGAAGAACCAAATAACAACATAATTCCTATAGCATTAGGATAGATTAGGAGAACAAACCTTTAGAGCATCTGATGGCTGATCATAGATGGATAGATAACTTCCCTGACGATACTGAAGATCGGCAAGATTACGAGAAAGGGCACCAACAATAGCCCCCAGTCCCTAATAGTTTATATCAAAAATAATACATCAATTATAAAAAACATTTCCACAAAAGGGATAAAAATGTGAGAATGAGAATTATAAACATACCACATGTTTGAAGACTTGTTGCAGTTGAGAGTATGGATGATTTGCCCGCGAGGTCACATAATAATCTGTAAATCTATGCCCAAATCGTTTGTCGAACTTCTTCAAAATCTTGCGAATGCCAGTAGCATTAAGATCAACAAATTTAAGAAGTTTTACGAGATCATATCCAACTTCCTTATATGCTTCCGTAAGTTCCAATATCTTTGAAAAGTCGGGCTGTTCTGAAAGATTAGCACGTTGCTCCGCCAATTGTTCAATCCTACTAGCAAGAAGTCCTTGTTGTTCCAGTAAAAAGAGTACAATCTTTTCAATCTGAAGGATAACACATCAGAACATAAAAGCTGAGAAAAGTTATATGAAGTTGATTTTTCTCAAAGTCCGGTCCTTTTAACAAAATTAGGTTGAAGTTCACAATGATCATGGAAACAAAAAATTGAAAACCAAAACTATTGATATTGATCCGTGCTGCTAATTTATCTTGGGAACAGAACTCATACCCTTTATGAAGATTTGTTTGGGCATTAAATTTAGGGAAATTTACATACATAACCCACAATTCTTATGCATTTACATATCTCAAACCAAACCTGAAAATGTTTATTTCACTTTTAAAAAGTGATTAGTGTTATTTTTGATGTGATGTTGAAGATTTAAGTGTTGTGTGTAAATATTAAAGTTTAGGTGTGAGATATGCAAATACAAAAGAATTGTGTGCTATGTGTGTAAATGCCCCTTAAATCACACACACTGCAATTTATCGCTCCCAATTCAGAAACAAAACAAAAAACAGATAACATAAAGTTCATGACCAAAATAAAATCTGTATGGAAATTGAAGCGCACTTCCACTCTTCAACATTTAAAATAAGACTTTTATGTAAAGTTTAATTCAATTTGATATGCATGTGATATAGAAAAAAAAGAATATTTTATTCAGTATTAGTTTTGCTCTTTAGAATTGATTTTTAATTTTATTGATTTTCAACACAGAAGTCTAGAAACTTATTGAAAGTTAGTCCCTGCCTATTTTCAATAAAATAGAAAGAGATTAACAATATTGATCAGAATTGTGGAAGCTTTAGAACCCAAAACCAAAAAAAATGAATAAGAAAAAAAAAAACAAATTTTCTTCTCCAGTGAACTGTGTGCCAACTCCCTATAACATAGATATGAATTATTAGCATTCATTTAGTGCAGATTGTCAGCTTCATATAAAAACTGTAAGAAAATCTTTTTAAGCAAGTTAGGTGCAATAGAGAATAAGTATAGGTCTAAAATCACATATAATATTAAATCTAATCTTGTGACAGTCATGCAATATAATTTAAAGATAATATAGTCAACATGGTTCTCATTTCAGCACTTAGTTGTGTGCCCAAAAATAGCAAGTTTAAAATTTGATATGCATGTGATATACAAACAAAAGAAAAAAATATTTCATCCTATATAATTTTATTTGTAAAACTACTTTTAAAACATCACACACCTGATCATCTAGCATCCTCGAAAATTCTTTAAGAAATTGGCGACGGTCCCCACCATTCTGAATTTGTTCAGCATATTGTCTCACTCTCTTTTTCATTAGCTTGTAGTTAATGTAGCATCTGCAAACATTAATGAAATAGACCAAAATGAAGCATAGCATTTAAACATTAGAAGATGAGTAAAATAATGCATATAACAAAAACATAGCATTTAAACATTAGAAGATGAGTAAAATAATGTATATAACAAAAACTAATTAAGATCATTTTTTATACAATAAGCCCAAGTCTTCCTAGATCTACCTCTGCCTTTATTAACACAAGTCGAACCTACAACATCTACTCTCCTAATCGGATCATCAAATGGTCGACGTCTAAGGTGACCAAACCATCTAAGACGACTTTCTCTAATTTTGTCCGTCACAGGAACTACAAAACCTAGTCATTCACTTAAAATTTATTGTCGGTGGATTAAATCATCATAATATGATCGAATGGTCGGCAGACAACAATTCATAAAAAGATAGACAAGACTCAATGGTGCGAGAGCTTACCTCCTGTGGTACTGTAACTGCTAAATTAACCGTGATTAAATCATCATAATATGATCGAATGGTCGGCAGGTAACAATTCATAAAAAGATAGACAAGACCCAATGGTGCGAGAGCTTACCGCCTGTGGTACTGTAACTGCTAAATTAACCGCGTTTAGTTGGTGCTAAGGTTGTAGCTCGACCTCGACCTTACAGGAAATTATAATGCTTTCCCATTATAATTTCATTGCTTCTCTACTTCTTTCCTATTCCTCTCCTTGCCTATTATATATCTTTCCTATCCTACCCTTTACCTATGTTATCTACTCATCCTCTCTTTATATAGCTGTTGTTTTCTGAGGTTAGGAGGGGGTTTTATGATTGCAGATTTCTGAGTGTTGCCTAAGAGGCGTTCATCCCCTCTAGAGGTTGTATCAGACGGTGAGTAGATGATCTGGCTGTAATTCATTCGAGGTGGTGATCGTCTCCAAGGGTTCGGGTGGTGCTCTGGCTGTTGTTCAACCTACAGGCTATCAGCTTGTTGTTCCCCTCCTCTGTTTCCCTACCGCTGACCCTAGTTCCTTCTCCCTATTGCAATCGACATCCCCACCTACTATAGTCACATTCTGAGTCTATGTGTCATGTTTTTATGTTTCTGTTGTTGTTTGTTGTCGTTATTTCATGCAGCAAGAGTCATTTATGCCATTTTGAATTTAGTAATAAAAATTGTGTTTTTTCATGATAGTTTGAGTCATCATCTGGTATCATTTGGTATCAGAACTAGTCTCGTTATTTCATGCAGCAAGAGTCATTTATGCCATTTGAATTTAGTGATAAAAATTGTGTTTTTTCATGGTAGTTTGAGTCATCCTCTGGTATCATTTGGTATCAGAACTAGTCCTTTCCTGATGCTTTTCCATTATAATTCCTTTCCTTCATACTTCTTTCCTATTGCTCGCCTTGCCTATCATATCTTTTTTTTATCCTACTTTTTACCTATTTTATCTTCAAATCCCTTTTTATATAGGTGCTGTTGTCTGAGGTTAGGAGGAGGTTTTATTATGGCAGATTTCTGAGTACTGTCTTTGTGGAGTTCTTGTTCTTCGGGGGTTGTTTCTGACGAAGAGACGGTGCTTCAACTGTAACTCGTTTGAGATGGTGACAGTTTCCAAGGGTATGGGTGGTGCTCCGACTATAACTAGACCCCGACGAGACATTTATCTTTTTGCAGCCCCCTCTCCTATGCAATCCAACAGTCGCCAGCTTGGTGCCCTCCCTTTGACTCGCCTTCAACAACTGCCAGCCTTCCTCCACACCTTCTCATAGGTTGTCAGCTTACTGTTCCCCTCTAACTCACCTCCATCATCGAGCCAGTCGACCCCTATGCTTTCCAACAATCGTTTACTTGCTGCTCCCCCTTTTCTGCAGTCAAACCTGTTGTCCCTTCTCCTGTTTCCTACCACTGGCCCTAGTTCCCTCTCTTTGCTGCCGCCAACAACCCCACCTGCTGCCGCCAACATCCCCACCTGCTACCGTTACCCTTATTGGAGTCTGTATGTTATGTTTTTATGTTAGTGTTGTTGTTTGTTGTCATTATTTCATGTCGAAAGAGTCATTTGTACCATTTTGAATTCAATAATAATAATTGTGCTCTTTCATTGGGGGTTTGGGTCTTCATCCGATATCATTTGGTATCAGAGCTAGCTCAACCCTAGTCATATCCTAAGTTTCCTAGCATACACCTCTACCCAAGCCATCCCCAGCAAAATTCTTATGGTCTAAAAGCTTCGACATATGAAATCGAATCTTCCCCAACCTCGGGAGAAAATGACATCTGATTCAAAATTCTGCTTTAGAAAACTAGAATAACAACTAGCACAATGAAAGGTTAATTTTTTTGCTGACTTTCAATTATATATATATATATATATATTAATTGCTTAATAGATAACAACAGAAAGTATACCTTTTCCACTCTGGAATTTGATCCTTCATCAATTTCTTGCCAAAGTTAACCATCTTGAAGCTGAATAAGCAAGTCTCTATAATGAAGATGAAAGCAGCACATGGGATTAGAGGGACGCAATAGCCATGCATAGAAGCTTAAATATAAACAATTTCAAAATTTTTCCATCACCCAAAACCTAACATATCATAGCAAATATAAAGATCTCACATGCTTTGCACGTGTAGGAAAATATAAAATAAAATAAAATAAAAAATTAAATATTAAAACAATGCAAGTTTAATTAGGTACACCAAATTAGAATCTAGAAAAATAAAAAGGTGCCCCAGTAGACAGACTTAAGTGCCCAAGTACAGAATAAAGATATCATAGATTGAAAATTCAATAAAATTAATTTCATATCAAATACTCATGCTATGCCATTAATGCAGCCAAGCTTCTTCATTTATGGATTAATTCTTAACTATGGGATTATGAATCGTGTTTAGCAGTTAACTTATTAGTAACAATAGCTATCTCATACTTTTCTCAGCCTAATAATGGTTTTCCACTTCTCCTGTCTGGCAGAGTTACTAGACCCTTTTTCTAGGCCAGAGCTGTGAGGCATCTTGCAAAACAATTGCAATGGAAATAACTATTCTTATGCTCCGACTATAACTAGACCCCGACGAGACATTTATCTTTTTGCAGCCCCCTCTCCTATGCAATCCAACAGTCGCCAGCTTGGTGCCCTCCCTTTGACTCGCCTTCAACAACTGCCAGCCTTCCTCCACACCTTCTCATAGGTTGTCAGCTTACTGTTCCCCTCTAACTCACCTCCATCATCGAGCCAGTCGACCCCTATGCTTTCCAACAATCGTTTACTTGCTGCTCCCCCTTTTCTGCAGTCAAACCTGTTGTCCCTTCTCCTGTTTCCTACCACTGGCCCTAGTTCCCTCTCTTTGCTGCCGCCAACAACCCCACCTGCTGCCGCCAACATCCCCACCTGCTACCGTTACCCTTATTGGAGTCTGTATGTTATGTTTTTATGTTAGTGTTGTTGTTTGTTGTCATTATTTCATGTCGAAAGAGTCATTTGTACCATTTTGAATTCAATAATAATAATTGTGCTCTTTCATTGGGGGTTTGGGTCTTCATCCGATATCATTTGGTATCAGAGCTAGCTCAACCCTAGTCATATCCTAAGTTTCCTAGCATACACCTCTACCCAAGCCATCCCCAGCAAAATTCTTATGGTCTAAAAGCTTCGACATATGAAATCGAATCTTCCCCAACCTCGGGAGAAAATGACATCTGATTCAAAATTCTGCTTTAGAAAACTAGAATAACAACTAGCACAATGAAAGGTTAATTTTTTTGCTGACTTTCAATTATATATATATATATATATATTAATTGCTTAATAGATAACAACAGAAAGTATACCTTTTCCACTCTGGAATTTGATCCTTCATCAATTTCTTGCCAAAGTTAACCATCTTGAAGCTGAATAAGCAAGTCTCTATAATGAAGATGAAAGCAGCACATGGGATTAGAGGGACGCAATAGCCATGCATAGAAGCTTAAATATAAACAATTTCAAAATTTTTCCATCACCCAAAACCTAACATATCATAGCAAATATAAAGATCTCACATGCTTTGCACGTGTAGGAAAATATAAAATAAAATAAAATAAAAAATTAAATATTAAAACAATGCAAGTTTAATTAGGTACACCAAATTAGAATCTAGAAAAATAAAAAGGTGCCCCAGTAGACAGACTTAAGTGCCCAAGTACAGAATAAAGATATCATAGATTGAAAATTCAATAAAATTAATTTCATATCAAATACTCATGCTATGCCATTAATGCAGCCAAGCTTCTTCATTTATGGATTAATTCTTAACTATGGGATTATGAATCGTGTTTAGCAGTTAACTTATTAGTAACAATAGCTATCTCATACTTTTCTCAGCCTAATAATGGTTTTCCACTTCTCCTGTCTGGCAGAGTTACTAGACCCTTTTTCTAGGCCAGAGCTGTGAGGCATCTTGCAAAACAATTGCAATGGAAATAACTATTCTTAAAATATACAAACTTTGGATGTCAAACATGTAAATACATAAGAATTGTTTGGTATATATGTAATTTTCCTAAAGAAACCATAACAATACTTCATTGGCTAAAACCAGCCCAAAAGATATCCAAATTTCTGTAATCCATTTTTGCAGCACCAAACCCTAAAAGGCATGATTTTGTGTCAAAATTATGCTCCAACCAAAAGACCGCTTCAGTAATAAAAGCAAAATTTTCTTTCAAAGCCATTCCGATCTTCTCTTTTCTACCAACAAACAACCATTCCTCCGCCCACATGTAAAACGAAAATTTCTAGTAACGAATTCATTCTAACAAGCCAAATAAAGACAAATAATCACACAGCATTGTCCTTCCATTTTCCAGCAGAAGACAAAAAATTGCACTTCCAGTTTACCAGTTATAAAATCGCCAACTCCTGCGATCCGAAAACGCTTAGAATCGAACCGGGGAAAGAAAACAGGACTCCGGATGCTAGATTTTTTTAAAAACCTCCACGATATGAATCAGAAACCCCTTCAAAGATTGCCGGCTCCCGCGGAAGAATTCGATCCGCGGAAAGAAGGAGCTGGTAATATAGAAGAAAGAAACCTTAAGCTGAGGTCATCCGTCAAATCCTTTCTCATGAAAACAGCATATTCTTCACATGGTGACAGAAGAGAGATGGCGCGTGGTAGATAGAGATGGCGAGGGATCTCGCCTGAGTGGTTGTAATGGCTTCGTTGACGCGGCCGTGATTTAGCCGTGGCGGACTCCTTTCGGTGACTCGTCCGATATTGGGGGATTGAATCTCGTAGAAACCAAACGGCAGATGGCAAGGAGCCAACTTTTCAGTAAAAAATGCATCTTTTTTAGAACTAAATATTATGTGGCTTAGAAAAATTAAGAGATTGTTATGTGGAGGTACCGACATATGAACACAAATTTTGTCCTTTGTTGTGTTTTTCGAATATATCTTTTTGAGTTCTGAAAATTAATATTTTTATTGATTCTATGGTTAGATGATCACGTGATTTTAACAAACACGTGAATCTTCCTTTGGATGATAATGATGATTATATGATTTTAACCCACAATTAATCTCCCTTTTGAATGGCTAATTGGTATTGTATACCTAAATACTTGTAAACAAAAAATTTTAATGTGATTCTTATCTTTTGAAATCAAGCTCACTTGTCAAAATGGTTGAATTAAGCCCACCTATAGAAGTGTTTGAATCAAGCTCACACGCCGAAGTAGCTAATCAGCTCACATTCGTCTTCCTTAAGAAGGATATCTAATCATATCTCTATGAAGATATCAATTCGAGAAAGTCATCATGATTAACCAGGACATTTGTCAATCTCTCTTTTAATGGCACCACTCGACACTAGGGATTCAGCCACATCGCTCGTAGATAAGGGATGGTCGCCATGTTTTTAATATTTGACATTAGCAAACAATGACTCGTGATTATGACGTCGATTAGAGAGAAGTCGACAATATATTCCTTGATATCTTACTTTGACAAGTCGATAATCTTAAATACACTATAAGAAAAAGAGTTAAAATCGACGACTTAAATATACTTCGGGAAAAAAATGCTCTATTTTCTGACGGCAGACGACATAACGACGATTTATGAGTTGTGTTATTTGCAATGACATAACTACAGGACATGTCGTCGTTTAGCGACAGTAATATTTTTTTCAACAACTTTTATTATAATTGATGCATAATACCATCAGTTATAAACAAATATTAACCGACGGTCATATTTTGTTGGTTATTATAAACCCGCAATTGGACAGTAATATTTTTTTCAACAACTTTTATTATAATTGATGCATGATACCATCAGTTATAAACAAATATTAACCGACGACCATATTTTGTTAGTTATTATAAACCCGCAATTGGACAGTAATATTTTTTTCAACAACTTTTATTATAATTGATGCATGATATCATCAGTTATAAACAAATATTAACCGACGATCATATTTTGTTGGTTATTATAAACCCGCAATTGGACGGTTTGTTAACAGACGAGTTTTTTTAAAAATTGATGGGTAATAATATTAATTACATGCAGTATAAAAGTCATTTATAAGTCGTCAGAACTAATCTTTTATATCGCCAAAATCATATCCCTCCTGGTCTTAACCTTAATCGCCCCCCCCCCCTACC
>NW_018164478.1:4361077-4362273 GCF_001263595.1 Phalaenopsis equestris | reverse complement strand
TACTCTTTTAAAAACAAATATTACCCGACGATCATATTTTGTTGGTTATTATAAACCCGCAATTGGACGGTTTGTTAACAGACGAGTTTTTTTAAAAATTGATGGGAATTTCCATCGGTAATAATGTTAATTACATGCAGCATAAAAGCCATTTATAAGTCGTCAGAACTAATCTTTTATATCGCCAAAATCATATCCCTCCCCTCTTTAAACGACTCCACTGCTCCAGCGATCAGTCGATGCTTTTCTTCTCTCCCGTCGACGCTCCGCCTCTCACAACTCTCAGCTCACAGGAACGGTTAGGTAATGTAAAGAAATAAAGTTTAGGTGTTAGATTTGTAAATACTTAAGTATCGAATGGAATGTATGCAAATTTCTCTTTTTCTTTTCATTTATTTGGTTGAATGCGATTTTTATGGTTTAGTGTTTAAAAATTGGAAGATTGACCAAATATTTTCCTATTTCAGTTGGATTACATTTTAGAGATTTGCTTTAAGCTCATATCTTTTTATTTTAGGGCAAGTGTGTTAACGCATTTAGAGCAAGATTTAAGCTAAATTTTATCAGAGGCACGGATTTGGTAAATCTGGATTTCATAAACTTTGATCGCAAATATTGTAAATCCTAAATCCCATAAATCGGTGGATTTACGGGTTTTACGGGATTTACAGCGAGTGACTTGGATCGCAGAGGATTATGCAACACTTCTCCATTAGTTTTAATAGATTCACGAGATTTAGAGGACTTCGTTGTCAGATAAATTTGTTACCAAACAACCCCTTAGTATGGATGCTCTTAATGGACATTTACTGGAAGATGTTATCTTGGTGTATGCTTTTCACCGGCGATATCCTTTTTGTGGGTATAACTTGAGAAAGATTTTAGGAAAAAATTTATTTTTAAAGATCAACATTGGAGTCTAAATGAGTTTGTTTTAGCAGATTTAGAAGTGTTTGCATGAAAAGTAATTTTAGTAATAGTAGCTCTAGTGGCAAAATTGTAACTATGGGTGATCAAATCAGTAAAAGGTGTGAAAGTTTTAGATATATCGGGTATCTTGTTTAGAGTGATGGTGATATAGATGGGGATGTTATTAGTAGAATTGAAGTTGGTTGGTTGAAATGGAGGAATGCATTCAACCTATTGTGTGATAGAAAATGTTGCTTAAACTTAAAAGAAAAATTTTATAAGATGGT
>NW_018164478.1:4359676-4360977 GCF_001263595.1 Phalaenopsis equestris | reverse complement strand
TCAGATGATGGGAATTTCAGATGTCTTTTTTGTCACGATCATGTCACTGTCTTCCCAGTGAGGAAGCAGAATGATGAGAGTTGTAGGGCTCGCTGCCAGAGCTGATCGCACATGAACGATGACGTTAACGGAAGAAGATTTTGTAATATTAAAGTTTGATGCATGAGATGTGTAAATAGCAATATTTTGTGTGTTACATTTTGTAAAAATCTCATCAAATTATTATCGAAAAATTTATGCAAATAGAGCTGCATGAAATGAAGCCCTAAGAGGCTTAGAGGCTTAGATGATGCAGGTTTTGTGGGCTTTCAGATCTGATAATATTTACCTTGGCCCGATACATTTTTTCCTCTGCCTCATTTAAGTTGTATTAGATCAAATTTTTTCAGGCAGAGATGAGCGCTTGAATCCAAATTTATGAAAATACATTTTTAGTTTAGATGATCACTTCGACATATTTTTCGGACAGCAAATATGGGCGTTATTATTTTGATTTTCTTTTTAATTTTAGCAACTCTAATCTTAATATAACAATGCACCCATTTATATCGATATTAAATTACAATTGATTATATTCAAGTGTAGCTCATATTCATATTAGATTCAGATGAGTATAACTCAGCTGAGCTGACATGTGAATTGGTTCGGGCTCTATTTGATTAATGGCTCTTGCGCTGAGCCCAATGTTCCAACAAGCCAAGCTAAACCCAACCCTTGCCTGAATGGTTAACTCATGAGGCGGCTTCTTAAGAAAATATACTAATATAATATATACTTAAAATATATTAGAATTCAATATTATATATAACTTTAAATTATTAAGATTGATAAAAAATAGTATTTTTTTTTATATCAAGTAATTCTTTTTATTTATCACTTAATTGTTTATTTTATTTCTTATTTTATTATACACTAACTTTAATTAATATTGTTTTCATAATAAATCAAGGAAATTCTTAAAAATAACCCTATGATGAAGGTGTATGACAAATATGGGTTGTTCGATCAAACGGTTGGAAAAGTTATTCATTAAAAAACCAAAACTAGTAGCCACTGTTTATGAACGTCATAATCAGAATACAATGATTGTTCTTAACACATTTATTTTTCTACAAGTTGTATAGTGATAACTATTGTATCTGATATAAAATAATAACACTGCCCTCCAAGTTGTGAAAAAAAAAGTGTGAATTTGTACTCACATACTTATATATGAATTATTTTAATTGGGCTAGACGCCATGACTTTCTTTTTGAGTTTTAATGGCACAAATCTCAGTGCAATTTTTTGAATAAGAAACA
>NW_018164478.1:4344909-4359576 GCF_001263595.1 Phalaenopsis equestris | reverse complement strand
TCGATGAGACAGACCTAATGATATGAAAGTAAGTCTAATCTGAGTCAAATCAAGCCTAAATCAAATCATTAAACCAATATTGGAGGATTTCCGGAGGCATTTGAAAGGTCAAACAGATGTCAACTAGGGAGTTCATTGTCGAATCGAGCGTCTCGACGAGACGAATCCAACGAGCCCAAGACTGCTCAATACCGACATCGTTAAGGCACTCAAATGTCCAAATATCATCTGATCAAAGGAAGCTCTCCGAACCGTCCGATCAAAATGATTCATATTCCTGCATTAATTGCACTCAAAACACTATAAAATAGAGTCTCACCCCTCACATGAAAGGGAGGAGGCATAAGAGAGAACTTGAAGCTTTGAGAAGGAGCTCAAGTCCAAGATCATCCTCGTCATCGTTGATTATTGTCGACCATCACCCACCACTGACCGTCGACAACCCCCGCTGACCTCCGTCGACCGCCGCAGACTGTTATCGACCGTCGTCAGCCACCGCTGACCTCCGTCCACCACCGTCGATCGTCATCGATTATCGTCAACTACCGTCGATTACCGCCGACCTCCGTCCACCACCTCTAACTAGACGTCGTCAGTGACGTTGTAATTTGATAATTTGAAAAGCCAATACCTCTTTCCCGCCTATGGGACAAGGGACATCTGTAATCCTCAACTTCTAGTGAATTTTTACAACTGGGTCAAACCCCATGGCTTTTCCTCTTTACGGGCTTTCCACGTAAAAACTCCTGGAGTCATCACAATTTGATTCATTTTCATCTGAGTGTGTATTGAATCCTCGCGCAACGCTAAGACGATAATCCATTACTCTACCGCCACAAATTTTCTAGCATGCATCAACTTGCAATGCTCCTAAACCTCATTTTTCACATATTATGCCACCTTTCACTTCTTTAAAATTCAAATAGAAATATTTTTGATATCCAAATAGATAAGAATTGGGTGCCATTTATGTCAATGGCCCAATGTAGGATTGCAGAAAGAGAATCCACTTTCGTCTTTCGAGCCAAAAACATTCCATCCCTCATTGCAAAGGTAAGGAATAAAATAAAATAAAATAAAATAATAATTCAAAAAAAATCTTGCAAGCAATTCTATGACTTTTAAAAAGGAGAATCCACTTTCTCGCAAATGATACTTTTCTTCTCATAGAGCTTGGCTTCTTGAATTCAATCTTTAGTATTCCCCTTCAGCCAAATGTATATATATATATATATATAGGAAATGGAATTTAGAACTTTCAATATATTGTATAATCTGCAAGTGAAAATTAGAAAAAAAAAAAAAAAAATCAAGCTACAATACATAGCTTTAAACAAAACAATTTAATAATTACAAAAAGCAAACTTGAAACCAAACCCAACAATAGATATGTTCAATTCAAAATCAATTATCTAATTAATTTTAATTTATTTTTCATAGACGAGTCATTCATCATCATGACCCTTGAAATTCATCCTACTCCTAACCCTTTCACCTCTACTCCTCCTCCATCGTCCCCTCCGTCGAATCTTCGCATCACCAGACTTCCAAAACCTGTTCTTTTCCGACTCCACAACATCGCAGTCCGGAAAAACCTTGGGATATCTGAGCTCATCGTAACAAAAACTATACGTCATAAAACGTTGCCGGAATTCCCGCATAGCCGCGCGTTTCACCGCGGTCATCACCGCATAATCTGAAACTGCCGTCGTGTCCTCCGCCGCACGACACTGCTCCGCCGCCGGCGGCAACTGTCGGATGGGGTCAAGCCGGCAACCCTGGAGGATAAAATTGGAGAAATCACTAACAAAAGGGGAGTATTTGTAGTCGACTCTGTATTTCCCCCCTGAAGTCGCCCAATCAGAGGCATCCCATATGGTGGCGTAGAGAGACATCGGCTTTGAGGGGAAGTCGCCGCCCATTGCTTCTGTTCTCGCCACCTCACGTATAGGAATCTCATCAATGTAAAATCTGTAAATAAATATTTTTTAATTGTTAATTTATTATTTTTATTGGGTGGGATAATATAATAAGTTAATAACTATGGAGTCTACGTCGAAGCTGACCAATACTGCATGGCTTCACCATGCAAATATTTTCAGTTAAGATTATAGGTCAATTTACAGAGTGTGCATCAATAATCATCAATAATCAAGAGTTAATAAAAGTTTTCAAATACAAGTTAATTTCAGCTTCGGTTTCCATTTGAAATTTGAATTTCAACCGTTATTTTTTGAAATCGGTTCTTAGCATTCTTACAACCAATAAATACTATAACAAAAATAAATTCATAGTAATATGATTTCAGTGCTGCTGATTATGTATGTTTTTTTTCATCAAATAGAAGGAAATAAACTTAAAATAAAAATTTTTTTAAAAAAAATCAGAGGACATGAATCTGACTTACATGATGGTGGTGTTGGTCCAGAGAACAGAGTAATGGTGAGCTTCTGCAGTGGGATCAAAAGGAAGCAGATACCTTTCCTCACGGCCGCGATTTGTACTCCCATTACCATACACATTGGTCTGAATCCGCCATTGTTTCCCCTTCACATTGCCAAGAAACTCGAAGTCCAGCTCGTCATGATTCTTCTCGAATATATCGCCATTCGACATCTGCATCAACATTAGAACACAAATACTAACGATTTCCGATTTCTCAAACCGAAACGAATCGATAAACGACGCCGCTACTAACGTAGAACGCAACGACGACGCCGGCCGTGTAATCTGACGGCAGTTTGATCGACGCCCCGAACAATCCGTGGTAATAGAGAGAAGACGATATGAACCCCGATCCTGAAACGGAAATGATAATAAAAAACTCTGTAAATAAAGCGAGGATTGAAAATCGCTTACCGGAATACTGGTTGAGATGAATCTTGACCGTGCGGCCATCGGGGGATCGCACGATGTTGCGTTCGCCGAAGAGCGGCGTATAGCCTTCGTCGAATGAAATCGGGGTTATATTTAACGCAGTCGTTGATGCGATGGTGAAGATCGCCGCCACCAAAATCGCCGCCGTGATCGTCGCCGGCATGGTGAGATTTTCGTGTGTTCTGTTTCTGCGGGTGGGGGGTTTATATAAATTGGGGGAGAAGGATGACTTGGAAGGGATTTAAGACACAAATATGCTATGAATGTAAATATGTAAGTTTAGATATGTAAATGTATAAATTTTATAAGCTATGTGCATAAATTTATATAAAAATATAAGAAATAAATTTATAATTACATTTACGATAACGACCCCCAAATACTTCTGAATGCTTCCCGGCGATGGCGATATTGCAATTATTATTTCGTTCGCTAATGCAGGCGTCTTCTTCATCTATATCTATTTCGGACTTCTAAGCGTACAGTACAGCAGTTTCCCGGTTGGCAGTGGGGTCCACTTACCGGAATGGATATGGATGGATGGCCCAACCTTTCTTGTAATACGGACGGTCCAGATGCGTTCAGTTGATCAGGGGTCGCATTTCTTCTCCGACGGCGACTCCGACGGGGACATACGGCGGTCCCCATCGCCGGATACGAGAAAAAAGTTTACTTCTTGTGGTCCCCACTGAAGCCGGATCGTTTTCACTCAAAAAAAAAATACGCGAGTATTTAGAACTTCATGCATAATTTAAGAATATCACACCTAAATTTAGATATTTAGGTATAAAATACTTGAAACTCATAAATATACACAAAAACAATATTATGTTACCCTTTGTAAACATTTACTTTTAATTAATCGTGTTAGCATACTTCACTGATAGATTTCATAATGTACGCCTCGCCGGCACAGTCACATAGCATCAGATCCGTCTCCTTTCAAACCCCTTGAACTGATCCTCGTGATTCTGCCATCAAATACCGGCATTCCCAACTGATTATCCAACAAAACTTTATAATTGATCTCATTGGAGAGAGAGAGAACTCAAATGACATTGATGATATCACGGTGGTCATGATTGTCGTCATTGAAAATTTATGTTGTATCCCAAGAGATTGTAAGATCGTGATTTTTTAGAGTGAATGTGTCATGACCTGACATGATATAACCCATATACAGTAATAGATTCCATTAGTATGCTCCAGGTACATGTCATTTTGATTTGTTTGCCAGAACAAATGAGTAAAGCGTCTGCGGAAACCTTCACAAGCAATCATCATTTTTTTTTTCGGTTTTCTGCTTATCATGGTAGGTCTTTCCACACCTCCAAATATCTGACGCCGAATCTACGCCTCTTTCCTTCTTTCTTTCATAATAAAGTTGGTTATCTCTGTGGCATTTTTCTTCATAGTCTCTAATGTTATGTTCCTTCCTGTTTTTTTTTTTTTTTTGCTTCTTCTGATTCTTATTTGGCACTTATGGTAGATATCATAGGTATTTGGCCCCAAAAGGGATTGGGGTTTTAGATCATCGGGAATTCCCTTTTCTTAATACTCTTATTCTCCCTTCATCTGAAGCTGTAATAACTTGGGTTAATCAAGCTATACTCGCAAGGAAGAAACGTCTAGTGAAGCATTAGCTAGAATTACTCTTGTTAGTCCTCCAATTGTCGATAGATCACGAAGCAAAAAGCATTGGTGTAGTAATTCGTAGCAATTTGCCGTATAGTGTAGCTAGCCATGAGAAGATTTTCATTCCCGTTGGTACATCAATAATAATTGTAGTAGCTATGAAGTAAGCCCGTGTATCTACATCTAGACCTACTGCTTCTTAATTTTTGGATTTAGGGTTAGCGAAGTCTGTGCAATCCATTAAAAGAATATCAAGTGCAACCTAGTCAAACCCTCAAAGGTTTAAACACAATCAACACTAAGGCCCAAGTAGGGTTGTAAATGAACTAATCCACTCGATAAACAACTCGAACTTGACTCGATTAAGACTCGATTATGTTCGTTCAAATTAGTAAATAAACAAGCTGGAATAATTTATAAAAGCTTAAAGCTTAAATGGACTGAACATGAACATAGTAAAACTTGTTCATTTATGTTCACGAATTAATTCATTTGTTGTTCAATAAGTAACTTGTTAATACTTTATATTAAGCTCGATGATGACCCTGTACCATATATGATATGTTATTTAAATAAAATTGAATTAACTATAATTTATTTAATTTTACATTTAATAGAAATATATTATTATATTAATAATATTTTTAAATTAATTATTAATTATTTATTTTATTAAATTTTAAGTGTTAGATGTGAAATTGCATAAGATTTATGTGTAATCTATTAAATGCCCATTAAAATTAACTTTAAACCCCCACATACCTGGCTTTTCCTTTTGCCTCTCGTAGTTTTGTTACTCTCGGTTTCGCTCGAGACATACGAAACTCTGAGTTCTTCTCTAAAATAGATGTGTAAAAGCATCAGGAGCGAGGACATGTTTGTAATTATTTGTGAGTTTTATCTATAAATAGATGTGTAACCTTATGAGTATGTAACTCCTCTGTAATAGTGAATTCACCGCTCTGCTCCCGAGGATGTAGGCATCATTGCCGAACCTCATTAAATCTCTGTGTTTTTCTTCTGGATTTATGTTGTTTTCGCCCTAAGTTTCATAACAGCTAGGGCGTGCGGGTAACAGAGGCAACAAGAAGATTGAGACATGTAAGGATCTTTGAAGCTCTAGTCTCTTGTATAGTCTCTTCTCCATTCTGCTTCTATGTCCTTCCAAATTAACTCTCATATTTCTCATCTTTCCTCGCTTCCTACTTCAACTTCTTTGAATTCCAAGGTTTTGAAAATCATACCGTACATTGAATCAAAAAAGGAAGAGGTTCAAGATTCAACAATTAAACCGGGGTTGAAGCAGACGTTGAATTGGGTGACCTGATAATTATAAAAATATTAAATATAACTTTAATTAAAATAATAATGTTGTAGTATGTGTAGTATAAAAAATATATCATAAAATATAAATCATATATAAAGTTAAATAACAAATTTAAATGATTCTAAAAAAAGTTTAGCATAAAGTATTACAATAAAAAAAATTTCATTTAAAAACACTAAAAAAATAAAATGTTTCAACGGTTGGACCGCTGGTTCCAACTGGTGCAACCATTGGACCTCCTGTTCTAGCCAGTTTATTCAAGTTCAATGTGGGAGACGGTTTTTAGGACACCCAGAACTGGACCTCCGACTGATTCACGGTTGAACCGGTAGAACCAACCGGTTCTATTCGGTTTTCTAACTATGTTAAATCCTATAAATCTTCCTTCAAATTTTATTTACTATAACAGTGATTTCAGTAAAAAAAAAAGGAGAAATGGTATTTAAGATCCTGCATGGTTTAAAGTTTTCATTTTTATTGTTTAGGCAATATCTATGATTTAAGGCAAAATGGAGGAGAAATAGGATTTAAGATCTTTTAGGACATTATTTTGTCATTTTTGTTGCTTGGTAGGATTAATGTTGAATTATTTATTAATTTTTTTATATGAAAATCTGGAAACTTATTTGAATTTTCAACTTGTTTATTAGCTCGTTTAAATACTTTTCATTTATCGTAAACAAATTAAGTACAAATTAATTTTAAACATTAAAAAATATAAATAAATCGAACTTGAAAAGCTCAACATCAACAAGTAATTATATTAAGCCCAATCTAAATGATAATATACTCGGCTCAGTCCGCGGCCCAACCAGGGTCAAGCCCACGGAGCTTTTAGAATTCCCGTAAATTGTTTACACAGAGATTTTATCATTTGTGAGGCCCATTTGTGCCAAATGTTGTCTATGTGGCCTGCTGGACTTCCTTTTTAAAATTTTTTAAAAGAAAATATTTAGGGGAAATTTAGAGCGTAGGCTTCCGCTAAATATAATTATTCGAAATAGGGACAAATAAAAATTTAAATGGCTCTGTGGCAATCATCAAAGCTGTCGTTACTATACCGCCCAATTCTTATGTATTTATATATCTAACACTTTCTACATTTAAGAGATCTGGTTTAGGTGAGCCATGTTTGTATCAAATCAGATTTAGGCCGGGTTCTCAATCCAATTCATGTTGCTCTGTCAATTTTGGGTAAAACCTGAACCCACCTGCTGACCTGATTTGATAGCCTTGTCTGACGATAGTGTCAGGCAAGCAATAGTGGTCCGAAAAATGGTGGAGGCGATTTAGCGAAGATGGTCCGGCAGAGGTGGCAACAATGGGTGTTGCAATTCTGTGGCCACAACGACCTGATGATGGTGGAGCTTGAGATATCTGAAGTGCTTGAAGCTTCCCTCAATCTTCTCATTTTAGCCCAGGTCTCTCTTTATGAAGAGAGTGATGGTATATTTATTGATTTTTTGGGTGGCATCATCCGTAAATACTTCATGAATCTGAATCACTCCATCAGATGATTTGAATTGATTTACTTATTGAATGATATTTATGTGTATTTAAGTGTCTTAATGGGATAATTATTATGTCATACAACGCTCATTGGATATAGAATATAATTTTATAAGATTTAGAGATCACCCGATTCCCTTAAATATATTCAAAAGCTAATCATCATGTTTTACGTGCATGATTTGAACTTTGTCAGACTTAGATAAGATTAATTTTATACTATTGGTCCGTCTTATCAAAAGGCTTCATTAAAATTACAGTATACCTAATTCTCAATTTAATGCGTTAAGATTAGTAAATGATTGAGATTTTTTTTTTGGAAAGCATCTATTATCATAAATTTAATGAGATTTTTTTTTTTTTTTTTTGGAAAGCATCTATTATCATAAATTTTAAGTTGGGGTTAACTTTATCAAAAGGCTTCATTAAAATTACAGTATACCTAATTCTCAATTTAATGCGTTAAGATTAGTAAATGATTGAGATTTTTTTTTTGGAAAGCATCTATTATCATAAATTTATTTACAAAAATGTGTTTTTTATTGTAAACTAAATAATATTAATAATAGTTTTTAATGTGATATTAAAATTTTAAATGTTATGTATATAAAGAAAACAATTTAGATGTTAGATCTACAAATATATAAGAATCAAATGTTCTGAGCGCCGCGATTATTTTTGACGGCCTGCTGGACTGTGAAGGCCCAATCCACTTATTTTTAAGGCCTGTTTTACGCAGTTTCGGTTGATTGGAAGTGACTGAGTGCCAATCCTCTGTAATTTTCTTCAAGAGTATTTTTTTGGCGCAGCTTGTTTATTGCTTTTGGGGTAGGAAATGCAGCAAAAAAAAGCACTGTATGTTTTACATAGTTTTTTTTTTTTTTTTTTGCTGTTTTCTTAAACTTTTTTGACCTTTAACTTTTTTGGCCTTTGAAAAACTGTTTTTCATAAGACAATAGAAATTGTAGTCGAGAGAAAATTTTTGACACCGAAACTAACAAATTTTAAGTAAAAGGAAGATGAAGCTTGACCTTTGAAAAACTGTTTTTCACAAGACAATAGAAATTGTAGTCGAGATAAAACTTTTGGCACTGAAACTAACAAATTTTAAGTAAAAGGAAGATGAAGCATAATGCCATACTCCGTCATCTTCAAGAATAATTGACAAACTAATAATTCAAAAGAAAAATTCTAAAGAAGATCAGAATGAAGAAAGCAGTCCAATGGACTCTAGAAGATTCCACGACATTCTAGAAAAAAAAAAACAAAAAAGAAAGAGAATATGCTGAAAAAAGCTAGCTTCAAGAGAATTCTAGAATATTGTGGAAAGCTCCAGTCATTTATATGTAAAGAATAATGTAGAAGTATCTAAAAATTAATATATTTTATTGTAATCTAAAAAGCTCCCTTAGTTTTGGAGAGGAGTATAAATAGGTGTTCCCCCCTCATTTGTATCCATCCAAGAGCTATCCAAGTTTCTCAAGCATTCAAGTGTTGCAATCACTCTTTTTTAGTGAAGTGTTTACTTCTCCAATACTTCTCGCTGATCTTCTTCCAAAAGTGTTTTGTGCTTACACCTTGCACCACACCTAGTCCTATAGCTAGCCTCCAATCAAAAATTCCATTAGGTACTTCGTGTCAATGCTGATTCTATTCTTCTGCAACCACGAAAGAGAATACGATTGGGAATGCTTTTGAGTCACAAGGCTCAATGTCTCCATCATTTGAGTAGGCGCCATGTCCTTAGTGCTCCCTCCATCAATGATGAAACAACACACATTTTCGTTCACGATGCAAATTGGTGTAGAATATATTATGGTGAAGCCATCGTGATTCCCCACATCCTCATTCTATAGGACCTATCAAACCATGAGCAATTCACTCCCATCTGGTGAAAGATGATACACCTCACCCTGTTATTCACTGGCACCTTCATCGCTAACCTCATCCATTACACCTTACTCGGCAAAGGATACGACTCAACTCATCGGAAAACTAGAGGTGTTGTGCCAAAATCCATGACACTTGAAGTATCTTATGACTGGGACTGTTGTGGGCGGCTACTTTTCTAAAGCTTTTTCTCACTCTAAGCTGCCTGGTACTTATATTGACCATACTTCTCATTTCAAACCAAATAGAGTGTTGTTCGTGTTCAACACATTAAAAATGGAGCTAAAAAAGTTGTTCATGTCCGGTTCGATTGCTTAATAAACGAATCGAACATGGGTACTTAACAAACTAAACATGAGTTGTTTGAACGTCGAACTTTTTTGACAGCTTTAGTCTGTACATCTCCAAGTGAGCAAGATCGGTGTTATTGAGCAATATTGTTGATAGCGAGCTTCTTGCCCCTCTGAAATATTGGGTAATGGAATGTTCCTTCGGCTCAACCAACTCACAGTTCATCTGTAGTTAATGAAACTGTGTCGTAAACTTCTCTATTGATAAGTCTCTTTGTTGCAGGTGGTGGAATCTCATAAACATATCTTAGCGGTAATGTGACAGTAGATATTTACTCTACATCTCCTTATTTATCTTCTCCCACGTGAAAATCTTATCACCGTCCTCTCTTCTTTTCATTTACAAATTTTCCTACCACAAGGAGAAACTCCTTTATTCTCTGACAATTCTTTATATTAAAAAATTCTCTAAAATAATAGTAATTATTCAATAAAATCATTTGATTCCATACCTCCATCAAGCTCCGGTAGATCCACCTTTAGGATAAAATCGTTTGAAGCATCGTGTGGGGATGGTCGGGTATGGCATCTTGGTGGGTCCTCCTCATCACCGAATTCCTCTCTATGGAAGATGTTCCAATTCTGGTCTCTTTCTCCCCTTCGACTCTTAGTATCACGGTCGAGTGTAATCTCCTCCTGGGTTTCGTCATCAATCTCTATAATTCTAAACCGAAGTCGACAGATCTCTCACTATATCTCTTCTCGAGTAGGTTCCAACATGTGTTTCCGGAAATAAAAATTTTTGGTGGGGATGGTCGGGTATGGTAGATGCTAGGAAATTCAAGGATGAGACTTGGGTTAGTCTAGCCTCGATACCAATGGATAACGAAGTTAATCGAAATCCAAGAGAAAAGAAGATTTTATCATGCAAAACAACAAGATTATAATTGAGTTCTCTAAAACAAGAAGAAAACTTAACACAACACAATTATCCTGCAGGGGAGTGGTAGGATAACCGTGGGCCAAAGGCAAGGTGGCTTGGTGTAGGTAACAACAAGCTGAAAGGATGGAGAAAGAGTGGGGTAAGGAGCTAAGTGTGTGGTAAGGAGCTGGCCGATGTAATGGGAGGGGCGAAGGTAATGGGAAGGTTGCAGGGAAACACCGACAACGAGCAAGAGGAAGGACAACAATTATATGATGGTATAGCGAGGCAGCGACGACAAGGAGACAATGTTGGTAGGAGCGGCGTCAGTAGACAAGGTGGCTAGAGGGATTTTAGCGAACAATTGAAGGGAATAAACAAGGGAATATGTGGGGATAATAATCACCTTGGAACAGAATATAACTCGGGCACCACTTGTCCTGGGATACTCTAGCAAGGAAGAAAACATCGACTGCATGAAATCTGAAAGCAGCAAAACTGAATCCTAAAATAAAAGATAACATATTTATAATAGAAGATAACTAGTAGGTCTTTTCGGGCGGCAACCCTGACCCAAAGCAGGTTTCGGTCGGCCGGCCTTCAACCTCCTATTGAACCGGTGGAGTCCCTAACTGGTTTAGCCTCTCTAGCCCCGTGTAAAAACACGTGTGATGATTCCATAGCGGTGGAAGTGGTGGATATCTCAAATTAAGAAGAGGGTTGTGAAGCACTCAATTTGAAACCATATGCTAGAAGTAAAAGTTGGAAAGCAGGAAATAAACAAACTTCTATATATATATATATATAATATAAAGAGACATAGTACATCATGAAGAGGGTTGTGAAGCACTCAATTTGAAACCATAGGCTAGAAGTAAAAGTTGGAAAGTAGGAAATAAACAAACTTCTATATATATATAATATAAAGAGACATAGTACATCATAATGAGAAAAGTAAAATTGGAGATAACAAAAGTAAACTGATAGTGAATCTGTATGTAATAGTCGAAAATAACCATTGACAACAACCTGATTAAAATGATGAGAATATAATTAGTAAAGTTAGAGTGGATGGATCTACTTTTTGTGGACGATAAATCCTAACGCATTATTGAATTGCATTATGTTTACGGACAACTTTGATTTGAAAACATTATTGGGAGAGCATTAGTGCCAAAATATCGTGCTGGATGGACGAATAATATGAACTAGAATGCTTATGCCAACAACCTACCACAAGATGGTTTGAAATGAAAATATTTTCAAAAAAAATACTCAACATATTTTATCAAGACAGATTGTTCCATCAGTTTAATTTGCTTAAAGAAGGAACTAATACCCATATAAGCAAATCTGAATAATTGCCACCATGCTAATACATGAGGGAGTATTCAATAATTACACTTTCTAGATGTAGGGATGGATCATAATGATAATATAAATGATGATCAAATGATTGCTTTTAAATTTTACATACATACCACACAAATGTCCTCTATTTACATATCTGACCATGAAATGATGTTTGCAGTTATAACGCCTTGTTGTCATAAATCTATGCATGAAATGGGGGGAATTTTAGATATGAAGTAAGGCTTCTGAATGATGTGCATGTAAATTTGAATGTTTGGGTGTTGGATATGTAAATACCCGTTTTTTTCCTATTATTTTTTTCGGAGGAAATTGCGGATGCAAACAAAAATGAAACTGTTTTTTAAGATGCTGTTTGTTCTAATTTAATTATAAATATTTATTGCATTATTTTTTTAATGTGAGATCAATAAATGTCTGGCGATAATGTCTGTTCATATGAAATAAAGAATTAGGGAGCTTGTTTTTATGTGTGGGGAATTGTGATGTGGATTTGTTATGCATGTATGGTATTATTTATTTCAGATTTGTGAAAGATTTCATATTAAATTTAACCCTATTATTGCAGGGAATCATAATGTATTTTTTGCAAGAATTGGTTGACTTTATGTGTCTGCCATAAAATATTTTTAGTAGACTGTTGCTTCGGTTAGGTGTAGGGCCGAAAAATAGTATTTAAATTCTGGAATGTCAGCCACTATGAGCTCTTTTGGGAGGTGACAAGTGGTATCAGAGCAGATTACTGTCTGTCAGGTGTGTGGGCTCTTCATGGTCCAGTGGGACCCACGGTGGAGCCGATCCGCGACGAGGGCATTACGTATTACGTGATTGGGTGGAGGAGAATGTCACGGTGTAGGGCCGAAAAAGCAGTATTTATATTCTGGGCGGACCGACACCCATAAGAGCTTTTTTGGGAGGTGACACTGTGCTGCAAATATATGCTATAAAATAATGTCGGGCTATTTACCTGAATTTTTAGGTGGTATAAATGTAGAAAAGGAAGAAAATTTACTTATACATATTAAAATAATTGATGTTAATGAAATATTAAATAAAGTTAATGGAAATTGATAATATTTGTTATTCTTAAAAATATTTTTATGGGTATGTTATACATGAAATAGGAATAAGGCGTAGGACATTCATCGTAATTATAAAGTAATATTCGATGTGATATTTACAACCTCATCAATCCTTTGGTGGGTCTTAAGAGTGGACATGAACCATGTTTTAAAAAGAAGACAAGACATTTCAAGTCAATCGGACCAAATTGTTTGAGCCTATTCTACATCATATTAAATGTTAGTGGGACCCACACCATTCCATCACATTCCTATATGTAGGTGGTAGATTCCTCCCCTTACAATAAATTATCTTTCTCATAAAATATATATCCTATAAATAATTGTCAAACTATATAATCTCTCTCTCTCTCTCTCTCTCTCTCTCTCTCTCTCTAGTTATTGTTTTGTTACAATAGTTGAGGCTTTGGGAGTTGCTCTAACCATGATTTTGGTTGCCTAATTGATTGATGGGCAGCCCCAATAACATTCATCTGCTCAACTCAATCAACTAATCATCATAATTATAAAATATAGGAAGATTTAGAGTCACACCACTTAATTCCTATGTATTTGCACATCAAACATCTAAACTTCAATATTTAAGTATATATATCATTTTAGTTATACATGAAAAAGTGCATTTCACTTTGTAAAGGTTAAAATAAATATAATTTTGATGTGATATAAAAGATTTGAGCGGCATGATTTAAAAAAAAAGCAAAGTTTGTGTTAGATATATAAATAGATAAGAATTATGTGATATGCATGTAAATGCCCCTAAAATACAGGTGCATATGCATTCTTCTTTTAAAACTTATGTTATGTAGAAGTAGTTATATATGACGTTCAGATTTATAATCATAATATTGATTATGACTGTTACATAAAAGCCTTATTTTCTTAAAAAGGGTGTGCCTGGCTCAAATAATGGTGCAGCTCGACCCCAAAGAGCCACAATTGCAAGTTACCATGATGAGTCATTGCCTAAGAAAAAGTAATTTAATATCATAATGGGCTAGAAGCCTACATATCATAGATTAAACTACGAAGAGCAAATACTTCACTAGATATAAGCAAATACTATACTAGATAAAAGCTTTGTATTGTAAAATTTTGATCATATATTTAAAAATTGGAACCCAAAATATAAATAAAAAGACAATATTGATTCCTTTTTTGACATAATATTAAAATTACAATCCAAATAAATAGACTGAAAATTAACCATAATAAGGCTCAACTTATTCAAACAAAGGTAGGCTTGCCCACTATAAACATCTCATGATCAAAATAAATAATTTTTGTATTATATTTTCTAATCAACAATCCATTACTCACTTTACATAAATTTAGGAACTGACATTTGCCTATATGTCTCACTAGAAGCCTATCTATTAGCCTAGCTAATGTTCCTTAGACTTAACACAAGATTCCTACCAATAATATAAGTAAAAATATATAGCATTTATTGGTTGTGTTAGAAGCCCATAAACTTGTTGAAGTTCCCAAAAAAATCTCCTTCTTTAATTCCAAAAATAGTGTTTGTTAGTCTCTATGAAAATTTCCTTTCATGCAATTAATGTATTGTCATCATTCATGACAATATGCAAAAGTTACTACTTTTTCTTCTTTTGCTATTATTTCAATGTTCAAAGCCATCATTAATGTATAATTGTTTAGTTTATTTTTTCTTATATGTACAATTATTTAATTGCACTAACACATGGTCTTCAAAATTTCTTATATGTACAATGTGTTATATACATATATATATATATATAT
>NW_018164478.1:4309516-4344474 GCF_001263595.1 Phalaenopsis equestris | reverse complement strand
TATATATATATATATATATCCTTTTTTTCTTTAGTAGAACACAAATAGAAATGAACCTAATATGTTGGAAAACGAATGTAAAAATGAAAAAAAAATGTTGAAATTAGGGCGTTTACACATATACCACCAAACATCTAATACATTAACTTTAATTTTTTCATTAATATCAACTAATTTAACTTTTAAAATGTGAAACATTCTTTTTCATGCATAGGTAAGATGAATATGTAAAAGTTAAAGTTTGGGGGTTGGAGATGTAATTACATAAGATGTGAGTGGCATATATGCAAATCTTCCACATTCTTATATTGTGTATTTGTGTTCAAGCTCAGCAATTTTATATGCGGGTTACATATGGAAGGGGACCCATGGACTCAATGCACGAGGACCATGCATCGGCTTAATTTAAGAATATAGAAGCCTATTAAATTCAAAGCAATTCACATTTATTAATGTTAGACAGATGTGGCTGCATTCAAAATTATTTATGATATTACAATTTGGGAGTCTGTAGAAAGAAAATATTATCACGTGTAGTTGAACGACACGTCTGACCGATAGTCTAGAGTCCAGATGAGGCTACGCCACAGTGGATCACACGATGTCCCATCTAGACCATCATCCGGAGGTTCAGTCACCACACGTAATAATTTCTCCTATAAAAGATAGAAATATGGTTTATGCATGCTAGAAGATTCGCGGCGGTAGAGTAATGGATTATCATCTTAGAGCTGCACGAGAATTCAACACACACTCCGCTGAAAGAAACAACCAGTAGAGGTGCCAGAAGTTTTTGCGTGAAAAACCCAAAAAGTGAAAAAACCACGATGTATGGACCAATTGTAAAGTTTCACTATAAGCTGATGAATACAAAGATTCATTGCCCCACGAGAGGGAAAATGTTACAAATCTTTTGAATTGCACTGTTGATGTGTGAAGGAACTTGTCATAAGAAATGAGCGGCGATTGATGGTAATCGGTGGTGGTCAGTGATGACATGAGTGATGTTGGACTTCAACTCGTTCACAAAGTTTCAAACTCTTCCTCAGACCTCAAGCTCTAATCTCTCTCTCATGAGAGGCGTGATACTCTATTTATAGAGCAGGTGCAACTAATGTAAGAATGTGAATCGCTTTGATCAAACAACATTTGATGAACATTTGAGTGTCTTAACAATGTCAGAATTGAGCGATTATGGGCTTGTTGGATTTGTCTTGTCGAGACAATCAATTTGATTATATACTCGCTAGATTTGACATTCATTTGATCTTCCAAATATGCTCAAAAAGTTACCAAAAGTGGTTTAATGGTTTGATCTAAACTTGATTTGGCTAGGATTGGACTAATTTTGGCACCATTGGGTTAGCCTAGTCGAGCCAGTCATATTGACTATAAGTTCGCTAAAATCCGAGCTCTGAATGACTTTTCATCAGTATTGGAATATTTCTTACTCAAAAGATCATGTTGAAATCCATGTCATGCCTCTAAATTTGTATCAGATGATGGAATTTCATTGATGTTGTATCAATGGTGATTATAGAAAAAAATGTTCTAATCACGAATAAGATTCTGGCCTCAACAAAACCTCTAAATTACATGATTACAAAGGTCTCGTAGGGAAATTGGCCGAGTCAGGAAAGAGAGACAAGATTTCAAGACAATATAGAATTACAATGGAAGAGGAGAACAATTAAATTTTGTTCGTCTTCTTGGGACAAGCCTAACACTAATAGTTTTTGAAATTGGAGTCTTATGGCGACCGGGATTATGAGAATTGAAGTAAGAGCTCACTCATGGTTGTATGATCAATGATGGGCTTTGATAATAGAATAGCAAGTGGCCAATTGCTGAGACATGCGTGCCACTTGAGGGCAGGAGATCGACAATTATGTTGCATCATGGGCATAAGAAATGCGATGCATGATGTGATGGCATTTTATGGAAGAAATTCATTATTCCAAAATCCATATTAATGATGATAGTGATGTTTATATTCAAAAATAATATCCTCATTTTTATGTTTGTAAGAATCTCTCATCCACCTAATTTAGATATCTTTCTTTTACAAGAATTTATTTTGTAAATCTCAATACCCTAAATTCCTCGCCATTAATTTTTGACAAGCTTTTTAAAACTGACTAAGGGTCCGTTTGGGGCAGCTTATTTAGTCATTTGTTGTTAGAGTATGGTGAAATTTTCTTGTAACAATGAGGATGAAGTTTATATGGGATCAATAAAAAATGAATATATATATATAAAGAAATATATTTGATAAAACTCTTGTTTTTTTTTTCCAGAAGGTCATCTACATGGTTTTATGAACAAATATTACTTCAAGCTTCATCCTAATTTAAAGGACTAAAACAAATCCTTAGTCATGAAACCTTCCAAGTCAATTCTTGTAGTTTTTGATGCTTTAAGGCAATTTGAGATTTATTGTTCCCAATCTTAATTGTGAGGCTATTCATATTGATCATTGTAATTTGAATATACTTATGAGTTTAGCTATAAATCATTGAAAATGAGCAATCGTCTTTTAAATATGATGTACACAAACACTTCTTTATTGGAAGCATCATACTCCTCTCAATTAGCTGAACAAATCCATTTCAAAATAATAGAATATTGTCAAATAATTTTTTTGAATACAATTCAAAGGGAATGAATCTCTCCAAATATTTTTATTATTTACGAGATTGATAGATTTTGGTACATCTATCAGCTCTTTTGTACTTTTAGTATAAAAATCAAAGTTGTCCTGTCTTCAGATTGTCAATCAAGGATGACATTTGCCACCGCTAATTTCAAGGGTCAAACCAAATCTATATGCGCTACCTAGATTGACCAGAAGTCAATATCACGTGATCATGATTTTAACTTAGTGTTATCTATAGACTCCATCGTTGATAAATACAAATTCTTATTTATTTATACATCCAACATGCAAAACGACTAAATATTGAACATTACATAGAAAAAATACAACTAGTACTAACTTTCTAAAAGTGAAATAGACATTTTCATGTATAAGCATGATTAGATATACAAATAAATAAAAAAATGTGCAGCATATAAATATGTAAATTTTCCAAAAAAATGTGCCTTAATTGAATAATTTTTGGAAAATTTAATTATTCATATTTATATACTGCACATTTTTTGGAAATTGAATATTATACAAAAAAAATGTGCCAAAAAAATGTGCCTTATTGTATATATTTATATACTGCACATTATTCATACTTAATTGAATATTATTCATATTCAATTAAGGCACATTTTTGTATATAATTATTCATATTATTGAAGATATTCATACTATTTATCAAATTCTAAAAAAACATCACAATATACATTTTTATTTGATATAAAAGCTCACTCCACATAATATGGTTTAATAAATAAGTCAACACATCTTTTCCCCAACACTGGGATGAGTTCATGAGCCCAACATTATAATAATCCTACATATTCAATTATAAGTTGCTAGGATGGGGCATTTTCTTCAACGAAGTTGTCACGGCTGGCCTGATATAACCAATATATTGTAATAGATTATATCATGTTGAGTGCGTAATACTTTATTTCGCCCAAGATCTACTTAAAAGGAATTTCTTTTATCTTCTATTTCTCATTGTGCAGAGCTGCTAAGTAACCAATAATAGTGTAAAAAATAAAGCTAAAGATCATTATCATTTTCCTTATATACATTAAAACTATTTACATCCAAAATATTTATATACATTGATCATGATTTTCTATTAATCCCAACAAAATATACAAATTTATCATGATCACAATAGTAGTAATGTATCAACAAGTACTAGCAGCTTACTCCACTGGATCTTTATTATTCTCTGAAAATATATAAAAGTAACGAGAGTAAGTGAACAACTCAGTAAGTTACACAAAACCTACAAGTGAAATCAATGCATGAAAATAGAATAATAAACATGATTGCATCATAATCATGTAATGTATGTTAAATAAGTAAATTTGTAGGTCATTGAACATGCATGTATATACTGTAAAACAATTACTCGCAATATGATATCAAATCACAATAGTAGCAATGTATAAAATGCATATAATCAAACATAATTATCATCATACATATACAAGTTAGGTGATCTTGCTAATCATATGCAGTGTTTTTCTAGTATGAATTATAGTAATGTAGGTATTGTATCATAACATATCATGTCAACAAAAACTATTAGAACGGTCAGTGAGGTGACAAAGTACACAAGAGTTGTCACATCAAGCTCGTCAGCACTCATATCATATCATTTTCGTTTCTCATAACTCCAATGTATCGGGTTTACACCACTAACTCATTTAAAGGAAAGCCCGTCGGTCCACCCTCCTACGCAGGGTATCTACATTAGTTGTTATGATTTAAACTTAGACATAAATATATATAATATATTATAATATAAATAATATATGTAATATATTGTTATATAAAAAGTTATATAATTTTTTTTTATTTCAAGCTAAAACGAGCTGAACACGAGTGAACAAAGTGTTGTTCGTGTTCGGCTTAACAAAGAGCTGTTCGTGTTAGACTCGTTTATAATTTGAGCTTTAAAAATTTGTTCTGTTCGGCTCGTTTACTTTACGAATGAGCCGAACACAAGCTACTTAACGAGCTGAACACGAGCTGTTCGCGAACAACGAGCTTTTTTGACAGCCCTAGTTGTATGTAGTCCCTCTAATCTAGACTATCTGTGTGGTGTGACTGATATAAACTAGTTTTACAATGCTCAACTTTGTTATTTGACAGGCTCGCTATATGCTTGGGCTTGCATTGTTAGAAGGGAAAGATATTGCTGGAGGTATCAAGGAATTAGAGAAGGTTTGCTATCATATACATGACTACATGTTATTGCATTTTCTCAACGTGAATAAATTCAAGAATTGTCCTCTGTTGGCATAATGCTGTTTAGGCTTTAATTATACCTAAAAGTATGTTGTAATTTGACTTTTCTCATGGATGTTGACATTTTTTCTGAAGTCAATTTTAACGAGTCAGTGAACTTTAACTTTCATTTTTCTTGATGTCTCATCCATTGCTCAACTTCCTCCACATGCTTTATCTTGGTAAGTTTATTGTAAAATCTCATAATTTACGGACCAAATCTTGTCCCAAATTTTCAAATGAATGGTCTTTTTATTACTTTCCTATCTTTATGATAAAAAAACAATTAGAGAAATTTCATTTCCTATCCACAGGACCGAAGCCACAGTTCCTCTTCAATATTTTTGTACACATCCTGTCCCACACTGCTCGTACAAAATTATTAGTTGAGACTTTTACTTTAGTTTGTGTATTGGGAGAGGAAGAAATCCACAATTTTTTTTTTTTTTTTTGAAATGTTAACCTTTATTGTTTTGAACTCAGAAACCAGAACTTATGCCACAAAATACAACATTATTTGGTTTTTTAGCCATTCATTTTGGTTCGGTCAGTCGCCCCCGATTCAATCGACCATTCACTTGGATTTGATCGATCTCCCCTGCCGACTTCTTTCAATCGATGCATGCTTGGTTGCATTTTCAAATCAAGCTTGTTTGATAGGTTTATCTTATATGTTACATATGTGACATGTTCGGATGTCTCTTTGAGCTTCTATGTGTGGGGTGTCTTTTTGAGCACCCCCACTTCTTGTGTCTCGCTGAGCACCCACACTTGAAAGTGTTTTCCCAACATACATCACTATATGCAAGGGGATAGACACTTGTGCACGTTCTGAGGAGATGTCTTATATGAGCTACTCACCTCGCTTTCGACGACACTGCCTAGAGTGTTATAGATATTTCATCTTGTGTTGAGTACTAGTCATGCTTCCAAGACCATAACATGTACAAGACACAATATGTGTTCGTCTAGGTTTGTGATTCTCACAAGCAAGGATTGTATCACATAGTCAGTTTGACACAAAATTCTTGCACGTATGTCATTTGAGTGTCATTTGCATATTATATGCATGGCATCTATCATAAGCCAGTTGCTTGTTGTATGCTTCACTTTTCTCTTATGGTTGTTACATATCTTGCATGTTTGCAAGTATAATCGGTGAGTGCCTCTCGAGTAAGGTGTAAATCCTCATTATAAGTGTCTTTTTATTGTTGCGACTTCACTCGTAGCTGGTGTCTGCTTGTCGCATTGTGCCCCAGATCCCTCAGGCATGTGTAATTTTTTCTCATAGGTAGCCTGTACGATCGGTAAATCTCCAAGAATGAGATGTATCCGTATTCTAACTTACAAACTAAAAAGTTATGTTTTGAACAGATTCTTGCCGGAAAGAAGATAGACGATCAACACAAAAATACAGAGCCGTGACAGGATGTTGTTGATCACCAATTCTCTTTAGTTTGATCGGCCATCACGACCAGATAGACCATTCATTTTGGTTCGGTCAGTCGCCCCCGATTCAATCGACCATTCACTTGGATTTGATCGATCTCCCCTGCCGACTTCTTTCAATCGATGCATGCTTGGTTGCATTTTCAAATCAAGCTTGTTTGATAGGTTTATCTTATATGTTACATATGTGACATGTTCGGATGTCTCTTTGAGCTTCTATGTGTGGGGTGTCTTTTTGAGCACCCCCACTTCTTGTGTCTCGCTGAGCACCCACACTTGAAAGTGTTTTCCCAACATACATCACTATATGCACGGGGATAGACACTTGTACACGTTCCGAGGAGATGTCTTATATGAGCCACTTACCTCGCTTCCGACGACACTACCTAGAGTGTTATAGATATTTCATCTTGTGTTGAGTACTAGTCATGCTTCCAAGACCATAACATGTACAAGACACAATATGTGTTCGTCTAGGTTTGTGATTCTCACAAGCAAGGATTGTATCACATAGTCAGTTTGACACAAAATTCTTGCACGTATGTCATTTGAGTGTCATTTGCATGTTATATGCATGACATCTATCATATGCCAGTTGCTTGTTGTATGCTTCACTTTTCTCTTATGGTTGTTACATATCTTGCATGTTTGCAAGTATAATCGGTGAGTGCCTCTCGAGTAAGGTGTAAATCCTCATTATAAGTGTCTTTTTATTGTTGCAACTTCACTCGTAGCTGGTGTCTGCTTGTTGCATTGTGCTCCGGATCCCTCGGGCATGTGTAATTTTTTTCTCATAGGTAGCCTGTTTGATCGGTAAATCTCCAAGCGTGAGATGTATCCATATTCTAACTTACCAACTAAAAAGTTATGTTTTGAACAGATTCTTGCTGGAAAGAAGATAGACAATCAACACAAAAATACAGAGCCGTGACAGGATGTTGAAAAAGGAATGAACCTTCAAGCAAGCTCCGATAGAGAACCGGTTCAATGCGGTTCAAATAAACTGACCTACACATATATAAAGGGATACAAACTCTTTGGATGAAGCATAGCTCGATTTCTCAGCAGAAGCCCTAGAATGCCGAGAAGCGGCATGCAGGAGGCGATGATGCTCCATCCATGAAGGAGAAAATCTCATGTGTCAAAGGGATGTCCACCATCATTGCTGGTATTGACAACAAAAATTTGTCTTTTGGACTGGCTATGTTCAAATCCCTAAACTTGACACAAACATGGATTAGTCCACTTTTCTTCCTAACTAGCACAATATTGGCTAACCATGTGGGCTACTACTCTTCTCTTAAAAATTTAGCCTCTACTAATTTCTTCACTTTGGAACTGACTTGTTGCTCTATCTCAAGGCACATTCTTCTGGGAAATAGTTTTACCAGGGTCATATCTCTGTCCACCCCTAGCCTATGCACTGCGATTTCTGGGGATAATTCTTCCATTTCATCATAGCTCCAAGCGAAGCAATCCTTAAATTCTAACAATAATTTGACTAATTTTGTGGATTCTTCCTCATTGAGTAAGGAACTTATAAAGGTAGGTCGAGGCTACTCCTCAGTCCCTAGGTTAATTTCCTTCAATTCATTAATAGTTGATTCAATTTCTTCCTCAAATTCTAGCGGGGCATTTACTATTAACTAATCTTGAGAAACATCCTCTACATTGAGGTATTCCTCTTCTGATTCACTAGCAACAACCATACAATATTCTGAATCAGCGACTGGTCCTAACGTACCAAATCTGAGACCCTCTTTCGAGTTCAGAGTTTGACTTTTAATATTCCATAACTTTTCAAAAAGTTGTAACTTATCTTTTGGCATTTATTTTGGAAAATATCCCTTTTGAATTAACTTTTGTACACAAGGACAAAAGTAACCAAAAGTTAATTCCATTAATTCATTAGAATCCTCATCCATATTTACATAATTTTTTAGATCAGCAGAAGTAGAAGCATGGTAAAATTTGATCGGCTTTAAACCAACGCTATAAACTTCCTCGACCTCTAAACTCTCAACCTTTTGAGGGGGAATTAGAGTAAGGGTTATGACATTCACATAGGGGTTGATTCAATAATACATCAACTCATATTCACTTTTCTCCACATCTTCAAAGGATATCTCATACTATGGTTTCTTCTATTTTATAATCATCATTTCCTCTTCGGAGCTTTCTAAATCATCATTGTTGATGGTCTTCTTTAGGGGTGTAAACGAACCGAACACGAACGAACAAAGCTTGTGTTCGTGTTCGGTTCGTTTAAAATTTAGTTTGTTTGAAATAAGCTCGTGTTCGTTTCTTAACGAACGAGCCGAACACGAACCGAACACGAGCTGTTCGCGAACAACGGGCCAGTTTGACATCCCTAATATTAATATATAAAAATAATATTATATATTAATTATATAACTTATATTATATAAATATACAATATCTATATTAGTATATTACTACTATAGTATATTAATATATTATTATTATTATTTTATTATATATTATAATTTATAAAATTTAATGTTTTAAAATATAATAAATTTTTTTATTTATAGTTATTTTATATTATTTTATATTTCAAACAATAACGATTCGAACACGAACGAACGCATCACTGTTCGTGTTTGGTTCGTTTAACTAACCAAACGAAAAAAATTTGTTCGCGTTTGTCTCGTTTACTTATCGAACGAATCGAACACGAACTCATTGTTATCGAACGAACGAACTGTTCGCGAACAACGAGCTTTTTTGATAGCCCTAGCTCCAACTCTACTCGACTCGCTTACACCGTAAATTGAGAACACCACGTATATATATTACCTTTTAGTACATTTTAGCTCTTGAAATAATAAATAAAAAATAAAAAATTGTTGCACACAAATTATTTTATCTGATGCCATTGGCAGAGCTCAAATTCACCCCGAATTACTGTAGTTATTTAATCCACTGTATTTATAAAATGCAGATAACTACAATATATTGAAAATAAATAAATAAATAAATAAATAAAATATATTGTGGACCCACATGCATGTAAGCCCTCTTAAAAAATAATAGATTTTCTTTATTTTTTTATTTAAAAAAATAATTATTCAGGCAATGGGAGAAGGGCTTATAAATTATTTGGGTCAATTGAGTTTAATACGATATTATAAAAAATGTTGAAGTTCAAAGTCCAAGTACCGAGATAGAAGAAAATAATAAATATATATAAAAGGTTTAATTACGCGAGATAATATAAAATAAGTAAATAACAGTAAAAGATAAGGATAAAAAAGTAAAAGATTTAAGGGGCTATTACATAATTACATACATTACCCTTAGAAACATTTTTATTTATAAATCTACCACAATCTTTCATCCATCTTTCAAATTTTCACTCATACCAATGTTTTATCCCAAAATTTCAATGGTTTCTAAGTATTTATTGAGGAAATGCAAGCTTTAGATGGCATTATGTGTCTATATTAGAGATTGATTGAAAGCATGAACTTAGTTTGAATGTATAAAATGAAATCATAATGATAGGAGGATCAATTCAATGCTTTATCCCAAAATTTCAATGGTTTCAAAAAGTATTTTAAGGAAATGCAAGCTTTAGATGGTATTAAGCGTATATATTAGAGGTTGATTGAAAGCATGAAATGAAATATAATTTTATGACGGATAAAAATAAAGTTAGAAGTAGATGTGGAACTTAGTTTGAATGTATAAAATGAAATCATAATGATAGGAGGATCAATTTGTTTATGATAGATAGTTTTGATGGTCCTTCATCTCCAGGGATGTCAATTGCGAGTTCCCAAGTCAAAGAGCCTTGCTAACAACTCATATTGATCGACTCTAAGTAGATCGATGTAGGATTTTTCTATCAAGACTTTGACACCACATTGTCTATTTATGATTCTATTTGAGCATGTATTATATGTATTCAATTTGGGACCTCCATGTGTCCTCCACATGATTGAAAATTATGAAAAAAGGATGAAGAAGGTTGTTGCTCAATGCCATTAACTTTTTGGTACAACCAATTAGAGGTTGACTTTTTTTTTTATAAAATAAATCTCTTCACACCCTTCTGCGACCTCTTTTTCTTCATTTCTTCACTATCAACAATCACATGGTAATGCAAGGGATACCTCCATTTGTATTTTGTCCTTTTTAATAAATTCATTTCTCTCATGGCACTATGGACATACACTATACATTTGGTTGACAAAATTTCACCATCTTTGTATGTCTTCTTCTATATCCCCACTAAAATGATGTCCCCACTCTTCCAAGGCCTATAGCACCAACTCTAGGATTCAAGCACCGATCTCTTATCACTTCATCACCTTTCCAAGTCACGTGTAAAGTATCAACATCATAACATAACATAGATTTCCCAAAGAGAATTCATATGTGAGGAAAGAAAAGTTAGTCTAGATTTAAATACTGACTTCCATCATAAACTCATGAAAACAATTCATATTTTTCTATCAAAATCCTTAATATGTTATATACCTCAACAATCTGTGTCTCCTAGTAGAATATTATTGTTACGACTAATTATATTTTAGAGGGTACCCAACAAAATTGTCTATAAAGGCAGCATTGACCATGCCTTTCAATTCTTTCATGTAATTACAACATATTTTTCAACAACATTTCTAGCAATGATCAATGCACTATCTCTTAGGAAATCATTTCCAACATAACATATGCCAAAATAAAGTAAAGCATTTACATACATACCACACAATTCTTATGTATTTACATATCTGGCACCTAGACTATGATATTCACATACAACCACTCAAAGCTCTAGCGGTGCATCACAAGTGCTGCTATCATTTTCTTTGCAAATGTCAAATACATTTTTCTCTGACATTAAGGCTTTAATAATGTGAATAAGAAAATTTTGGTGCTAGATATGTAAATACATAAAACTTGTCTAATATTTATGTAAAAATGGCAATAAAAATAAGAACAATTTACGTACCACATAATTTTTATGTGTTTTCATATCTCACATCAAAACCTTCATATTTACATTCATAGCACTTTGGCCCTTTAATTAAACCAATGGATAAAAATGTGTATTTCACTTTTAAGATGAGATAATAGTGCTATTTTCTATATGACATTTAAAATTCAGTGCTTTGTCTGTAAATATGAAAACTTAGGTTTGATATATATATACTTTAATATTTTATAAAAAATGGCATATATATATATATATATATATATGAATTTATGCTTAAAAGATTTTTTTTATATTAGAAATGGTACAAATGTTAAATATTAATAAAAAAACTTAAAGAAATGTGAAGTGTATAATTGCAGAACATTTTTCACTCAATTTCTGACTTTCACTGCAAATGAAGATGTCTTGCTGCTACCCACACTTTAAACAGGCACAAATAAAAGCAATCATGAAGCCAAATTAATATTTTTTGCTATATAGAACATCTGTACGCAGCTGCCATTACTTGCAGTAGCTCTTAGTTCCATGGAATTAAAAAAAGGTAGCTGTTTTCTCTCTTTTGGGGAGAAGGAGAAAAAAATATTAAGTAGTTATGAAAATAAGAATGGATATACATGGAAAATTTGCATTTATACACTCAAAACTAAAGCAGAAAGGATATAGAAAGCAAAAGTTTCAATGTTATTTTTCAGAGAAATGAAACCCCTCTTTTGCTGTGCAATTTCACTTGAGATGATATGAAATGTGATAAATTCAATTATAAATGATATATGTTCCCTCAACACCAATGAGCTTGACATAGACCTAACATGCTAAAAATTAAATGTTCATGTGGGCATAGAAAAGTGGGCTCTCTTCTTTCTATTCCAACCATGCTTGAGGACATAGGAAAGGATGGAGAAAATTAAAGCAAAATTAAAGGAAATGAAGGGGGGAGAAATAATAATAACATGGCCTATAAAGAAAAAAAAAAGGTTTTTGGAGGTCAAATCTAGAATATAGAGGGATTAAGTGATGTGATAGCACACAACCTACCAAACTTAGAACTTTAATTCCAAAGATTAAATTTTTTTTTTAATTAAGAAAATCAAATTAAATAAACGGATAGATCTGTAAAAGAAGTAGGGATCCAAATTGCAAATCCTGTTTGGAGATTGTTTCCTCTCTCTCCATCTCTTCCTCTTTCTATCTGGCATGCACACACTCACAGAGCTAGAGGAGTGTCATTTTCTTATATTTCCGAAGAGAAGCAAGAAATTATTTTCACAATGCCTCAAAGGTGCTTTTACACCTCCACTTCATCTTTCCTCTTTACATAGCTCCATGTCCAACACCCCCTAAAATCTCCTCCATTCCTCTTCCAACCACCACAAAGCTTCCTCCTTTTTACAGTTTTTATCACAGACGAGCAGAAGAAGAAGAAGAAATACAAGCAGGAAGAAGAGAAGAGAGGAGATCAGAGAAACAATTCAAAGAAAACTTAACATCTCTTCAGTTCTTCTCACTTTATCAAAACCAAATTTTTAAAATGGAGCTATTTCCTGCACAGCCAGACCTATCACTGCAAATAAGCCCTCCAACTACCACCAAGCCAAGCTCAAACTGGAGCGCTACATCAGAAGACACCATAAAGTTAGGGTTTTGGAGAAGCGCCATCAATTCCAACTCCACCACCACTCCACCACCATCCAATCCCTCCCCATCCTTCTTCTCCTCCTCCTCCAACGCAGCTGCAGATCTCTCTCTCTCAGACCCCTCTCTCCCCCTTCACTCCAACCACCTCCTCCATCATCACCATCACCATCACCATCACCATCACCCACCCTTCCTCCATGAACGGCCTTCACTTCCTCCCATTAGTGGCATCCCCGTCTACCACTGCCCCCCTTCCTTTCCTTTCCCCTCTCACCATTACCACCTCTATAACTCTTCCTTGACCACAGCAGCTTCCAATCACCCTTCACCCTCCTTCTCGAGGTCAACTAATTTGTCTTCATCTTTGTCATCATCTTCAAGATTTTTCCCACGGTTTCCCACAAAGCGCAGCATGAGAGCTCCCCGGATGCGCTGGACCTCCACACTCCATGCTCGCTTTGTCCATGCAGTTGACCTCCTCGGCGGTCATGAGAGTAATTATAAAGTCACACTTTTTCTCTCTCTCTCCAGTTAAAATTTTCTTATGTTTTCCTATGTTTTTGGATCATAGGGGCGACCCCCAAGTCTGTTCTTGAGCTCATGGATGTGAAAGATCTCACCTTGGCTCATGTGAAATCCCACTTACAGGTAAAGTGATAAGCTTGTCTTCTTCTCTCCTTTCCGAATACTTTCAAGTTTTCTTTTTTCATCAGACTATTGTTAGGCTTCTTCTTTTCTTTCTGATCTTTTCCTCGATACTTGCACAGTTTGCCCACTTTGTTCTTATCCCATCTACAGATTTGTTGTAAAGATTGAATCTTTCTTATTATTGGAAACGGGATAATTACAAAGATTGCATTTTGTTTATAGATATGTAGAGCTTTTGTTTCCATTTTCTTTCATCTTCTTTCCTCTTTCTCCTTTGGCTACATTTCATATTGTTCTCATAATCCCTCCCTCCCTCCCCCACTCTGGCTAGCCTCCTTCTCTCTATAATCTTCCAGATTTGTAAGTTCTAAGAGTCAGGAACAGCTTTTTTTGCTTGCCAATCAGAAAACTTTACCTTTAAGGTAGGAAGAGAAAGGAAAAGGTTACTGCGCATCATTACTTCATAATTTTTTCATCATACATCTATAATTACATCTGATGTTACAATAAATGCATGAAAAGCTGTACTCATAATTAAGATCTTAGATATGCAGCAAATAGCTTATTTTTCTCTTTAAAAAAATTATCTCCGCATTATTAAAATTTATAATCTTAATGAGTCTGTCATAAATTTTTTAGTATTGCTGCAATTTTGATTAATTATTTCGATATAATTGTTCATAACCGCAGATGTATCGGACTGTGAAGACCACTGATAAGGCTGCATCTCCAGGTATTTTCTTCTCGAAAATCATAAAAATATATCCAAGTAGCAGAATTTAAAATCTTGACTGAACATAAATTTTAGTGAAATTATTATGACTAAAATCAACATCTTTTGTTACAAAATACATTATTTTTTTTAAAAAAATTATGACTAAAATCAACATCTTTTGTTACAAAATATAAGATAAAAAATTTAATTAAAGTATTTTTAGTTGCATTTTAAATCAAAATATTTTCGTTCTGATTTTGTGAATAATCATGATAGGTCATGAAAATGATCCCATTGAGATATTTGATGACAACTTGCTGGATTTAAATAACACCGTCCGAGGATCCGAATCATCTGCTCAGAAAGGAACACCATCAGGACAAAATGGAATGAATTCTTATGGTTTGTGGAGCAATTCTTTCAGGTAAATTATTCTTCTCCGCTTTAGCAAAAAGTATTACGTCTGTCATTCGGACGATGTGGATCGCACCTCGCTGTCTATTCGATGGCATGGATCTTCGACCACACCTCCCTCCAGTTTACCTGACATAATATATTTTCTCACACTTTGACAGCTAAATTTGATTTAATTTATGCTTTCTATGTGCAAACTTGCTTAATTCATTTATTTATTTGGTCTTATTAGGGAAAGTCTATTGCATTTATATGGTTTTTTTTTTCCTCCAATCTTAGAAAAAACTGCAAACTTTTTCTAATTTGTGACTTCAATATTCCTAAATTCGGTTATTTACATACATATCACATACATATCACTCAATTACTATGTAATTGCATATCTAACATCTACTGTTTTACATTTATACTGATCAGATCTTTCATATCATATAAAAAATATCTGTATCTTGACCTCTGAAAAATGAACCATACCTTTTCATCCATAGATGAGATGTTATGTATGTAAAAATTGAAACTTAGGTTTTAAATATGTAAATATATAGGAATTGCGTGGTGTGTATGTAGAACTATCTAAATTTTATTTATTTTGAAAGTAATTTATGTCTGATAATTCTAAACTAAAACTATAGCACAACTTAATGTTTTGGAGCTTTGCTTGCCAAAAAAAAAAGCTTTTTATCTCCTACAATAAAGCCATTTTTTTTAAATTGTTGGCTTTGAAAACAAAAAGTGATGCCATGAAAGCAACAAAAATAACTTATTGTTCTGATTAAAGTGTTACTTCTTAGTTAACTTTTTTTTTTTTCAAACATTATGAGGATTGCAAATCATTAGTCATGTTGGGAGTTGTGCATTTAGAAATTAGACCCACTACAACAAACTTGAATTGTAGGCAATTTTTTAATCATATGACTTAAGATTACATCATTAGTTAGATTTTTTTTTTAAAGTGTGAAGAAAAGTATCTTTTAGTGGACCTATAAAAATGGAAGAGTAAAGGGGAATAAAAAAAAAATATTCTAAATTGTGAACCTTAGACCTTAAAAAGCGTTACAAAAATATAAATAATTGTTTGCATTAAATCAACTTTAATATATATATATATTTATATCGGAGGTTCGAATCCCGTGGCGCGGGCTCTTTGAATCAGGAGCAAGCACACGAGGGTTTTTGGGTTTTCAACTCATATGGTGGAATCAATATTTGGTGCCCACTGGACCATATATCAATTTCACCTTTTTTTAATATATATATATATATATATATATTATAATAATAATAAATTACAATTATTATGAATAAAGAAAGAAAATAAGATATCACATCATTATTTGTATTAAATCAACTTTAATAAATATAATATTATTATTATTACAATTTTATATTATGACTTCTTATAGGTATATGAGTTGAAGCTTCCCTCCTCCCTTCATTCCGTTTCACCAAATATATGAATAGCAATATTAATTTATCACCGTTATAAAGTCAAAATTTATTTTTGCATAACATGTAATATAAGATATAATTATGATATGTTGAAAATGATAAATCAATACTCTATTTTTCTATCATATATATATATATATACAAAAATTGATTGACCTAATGATATGAAGACCAAATCTTTCGCGTAGAAGTTATATACATTAAAGTACTCACAAAAAGCTAGAGAGATTATTGTATTATTCCATTTGCCTATGATCACATGGTCATTGCACCTTCATGATAGTGGAATGATCTCTCCTTGTAGTATACAATAAGCTAAATACCATCTAGGTCAAGTCCCACTACACCAAAAAAAAAAAAACCAACTTTTAAATATTTATGAAAGGGACTATCTTTTTTGCACTCTCATTTGAGAAACAATTTGTAGTTATTACTTAAATAAAAGAGTGTCATTTGGTTCTGCTAATAAGGAATTTTTAAAGGTACACCTAATAAAAAGATGATATGACATGAATTAAATATTGTGTTTTTTTTTTTCTGAAGATTTGTGGACCAAAAGCTTGCAAAAGTGCCCTTTGTCAGAAGGCCAGAGGCTTTGGTGCAAAAGCTAAATGATCCTTTTGATATTTCCTAGCAGTTTCCTCTAATTGAGATCAGTAATTGCTGATCACATGGGATTGTGACTTTATTTCAATCCATATATCTCATAAAGCTGCTATCTTACTACAAGCAAGTAGTGAAAGATAGTCCCTTTTTTATTATTTATGCTTTTTTCTATTTATTTTCTCCTTTTTCTTTTCACCAGTTATTTCAAAAACTAATTTTTATTTGCTGAAATTCACACTATCTGCATGATATATGGTTGTATCAGCAGAGGGTTGGTTCATGACAAACAAAAGGAATCCAGCGCTGGAAGCATGTCTTCACTGGAGGTACCAATTTCAAGCACATTCTGAGTTAAGATCTTATTTTATTTGAAATATATAATTTAACTAATATTTTTCTATTTTTTTTTCATTATTATGATAAAAAATTAACATACAATTGCACAACTTTTCCCATGTTATAACTCTTTCAGGACTTAATTTGAAAGGCTTGGGTGGTTAAAATCAAAGTGTTGTTAGATGAGCATGGTTAATCAGTCATAAAATCCTTAATCCACAAGAGTTATCTAAAAATTGTCTAGGCATTATAAAAAAGTGTGATTAAATAATTTTTTAGGCTTTAATTAGCTTTAAGAAAGGAGTGATTACTATTTGATACTAAATCACATCATTTGAAAACTAACTCAATTTTTTTATAATGATCATGCAAAAACTACATTAATAAGCTATAATTAAAAAAAATGTGTGATCAAATCAACTATAGATATCCTTATTAACTTTTCTTAAGTTTTAAACTATACATAAACACACTACAATAATTTTGTGTATCAATCACACTTCATACAAGAAATATGTGACCAAAAAATATTTACTAATGAGATATTCTTAAAAAAACTATAACTAAAACTTAATATTTTTAGGCTTTTAGCACCATTTTTATCTTAAAAATTCAATTTTTTTTAAAAAAAAAACTATAAATTAAGTAATAAATTATTTTAACCACAATTTCTTAGCAATGAACCTCAATTGAATCTCATCACATATCTTTTTGCCCATAAAAATGAAAAACCACTCTAACAAAACATGTGATTAAGAAGAATAGCAAAAAAAATTTAATTTTTTGTCTCCCATTCACATAAGGGAGACCATAACTTAACTTTCCAACACCATCCCAAAGTTCTAAAAGTGAAATCTTTAAAATTTTCATTGAAAAGTTATGTGAAAGGGTAATGTAAATTGGTTCAATGTGACAGAGCGAGATGCAATCAAGAAGCTTTGAGATGATTTCAGACATAAACTCTTCCTGCATCTCAGACAGCAGCTCCAAAAAACCCAATCTTGAGTTCACCTTAGGGAGGCCTCATTGATTATAACTTGAAAGGAACAGATCTGAAGAGGTCCCAGCTCCGTCTACCAGCTTTTGCATCAAAAGAAGAAGAAAAAAGATGAACATGGAAGCCATTATTATAGCTAAAGCTACTCAGCAACCAGAGGAGAGAGAGAGAGAGAGAGAAATTAAATGTTTGCAAAAGCAAAACAAAGTTGGAAGAGTGAAAAGGCTATGTTCTATGAATCTGTCATCTGGTTTTTCTGTTTTTGGATGCAAAATGAGAAAGAGAGAGAGAGAGAGAGGGTATCTTCTTTCCACAGTCAAAAAAGAAAAGTGCGGGGGTCCTTAATTCTATTGCCATTTGCACGTGCTTTGCTTTTTATTTCCCAACAAAGGGTAAAGTAGAGGAGAGAAAGCTTCATATCTATTCTTCCTCCATTTAATTTGTTGAAAAGAATTGAAAAAAAAAAAACTTTTAAAATATTTGTATTTGATTCATGCATTTATAATGAGTTATGAGTGTATGAAGTTTATTAAGTATATTGTATTTTATAAATGTATCACAATAAAGTCATCATATTATTTTGGTGAATCAAATGAAACCTATGATTATTCAAAGGGAGATGATAATTTTTAAGTGAATATGAGATTTAATTTTGCTAATAAAACTATGAGTTGTGATTACTTTATGTAACCATTATGTTTACATCCATTTTTTTTAATTTTTTATTGTTATTAGTAATTATATCTCTAAAAATATCTATAATTTCAAACATGGGGTGAATAAAGATACATGATCAACGAGGTCAAAAAGATCAACATCACTTGATCCCATCATCCTAGGTTGACTTGGTGAACTCAATTATTAAGAGGAAGGATTATAGAACAATCTTACCAATCAAGGGAGTCTTTTAAAAGTTATAAGTTGCCTCTTGTTAAATATCACTATAAAATTAAAACTTCCACTTAAGGTAGCATTTGATAGTAGTGATTTTAAAATTATTATTAAAATGGTGAATTACAATGAGACTAGCTCCAAAGTTCGAAATGGTGGCACAAATGACTTGCTACTATAATCATCATAATAGAATGACTTTTGTAGCTTTTAATCACCAAACAACTCCAATTTATATTAGGTTTTTGTATAGTGTATCATGAAAAAATTAAAATGGGACACTATATGCCAAAATCTAAAGATAAAGAATTAAATTCAATTTAGAATAAAAATAAAAACTTAGTGAATGGCAAATGCCATTGTGGTTTCATAAAATTGGCAAAAATGAATAGAGCATGGCCAATTAATAAAGTTAAAATTTATTAGATCAATTGCATATTTCACTATTAAGAAGAACCTCCAGCTTACTCTAAGCGATAACACCCTACGATATGAATATGCATGAATATTAGATCATGGAATGCTTCCTTTTATTGTATATTCAAAGCTCATCTCTGAGAAGGAAAAGGCTAATTAAGAATACCAATCTTTATCATAAATGTGTAACACACTGTTGTTGTTGATCTGTTATATATTAATTAAATTGGTTGGGTGTGGTCCAATCACTTGTCTATCAAAGAATAAATTCAAACTTGCTAACAAACCTTGCACCATACAACAATGGAGGTGAATAAAGTACAATTTATCTTATAGGAGACTCAAATTTTCACAAGTGTGATGTCTATTCATATATTTGACTTGGTCTCTCCTCTCAAAGAGTTTTTCTTCTTCTTAATTTCTAACTCCATTAAGTATTGTGGTAGTGGACACATCGATCATCACACTTATGGTTTGCTTTAGAAAGAGAGCTCTTTGCTAAAATCATGTCCTTCTCTATTGAAAAAGGTACTTCAATATGGAGTTAGAGTGTAATCTATTTTGGTAAATGTTAAGTTCAATTAGAAAATTGATGTTTGTCATATATCTGACTCGGTGCCTCATCTTAATAAATAAATACTTATTTCTAACACCAACAATATTGTGATAGAAGAGAGGACACATTGTTTATCTATAGGTTGCCTTACAAAGAGAGATCTATGTTAAGCTCAAGGCCTTCTAATTTGAAAAAGGTACTTCAATATGGATGTAAAGTGTAATCAATCTTGGTAGATGTTAAGTTCACCCTAGCCAATTGACTTGATAATGGGTTTCCTATGGAATCAACTATTTTATAACAAGTGGATTTTATAATATTAGCTAGCCTAAAAGTAAATTAAGAACGCATGTCATGTATAAGCTTTAGCAATGATCTTTACATACTACATATTTTAGCCCAAAAGGTTAAAATGAGATGTTACAATAAATGTCCTAATCATAATATAATCGTATAACCAATTTAGTTGAACAGCTAAAGGTGTCATCATCCAAAATGAGCCATGAAAATGAAAAAAAAAAACTTTCATAAGAAAATTTATAAAACATGACATAACAAATGCAATAGCTGAGGCTCCGTGAGGGAAACAGAGTTGGCTAAGAAGGGTAAAATAGGTTGTCAACTATTCATTAAGTTAGATTTGAAAAGAGGATAAGTATCTAAGATGAGTTTTTCTGATGAAAATCTTAAACATGTTTAATTAGAAACTCCTAGTCCAAAGGGAAAGTTATAAATAGGTATAGTCAAGATATTTACTTCAAAAGGTGCTTTGTGGAGAGTTTGATATTAAGCGTTTCAGTTAGTTCAATATTTTAGTAAGTATGGAGCTCTAAGGATTTGTAGGTTCAAATAACTTTATGGGCCAACTTTTTAATGAAACTACAAGCAAACACGTTGCTACTCGTGACTTCTTCTATGAACGATTTTTTTTGAGATTACCAAAGAGTTTTGTAGTAGAAAATTTATTGAATTGAAGTAGCAAATTTTATGTCAAAAAATTCTCTAGAAAATTACATGTAATTCTAAACAAATATTTCAAATTCTACACTCTTCTCCCATTATTTATTTCTATTATAACCAACTTGCAAAATCTCACAGTCATTGCCCATTTATGTGACATTTCTCATCTCAATTTGGCTCATAAAGATCCACTAAGAACATTTTCTATTGTTCAAAGTAATGCAAAAAAATAAAATCACACAACAAGTAACAAACCAAAATGGAGTGATTTACATGGTTCGACACAAATATATCTTCGTACATCCATGGGGAGGGATTATTCCACTATCAACAGGTGGGGAGAGACGAAAAAATAGTTGAAATATGATTAAAATTCCACACATACACATCAGTTAGAATCATTTATTTAAATAAAAGAAGATTTTGACATACAAATTTGGAATATTTCAAATATAGAAATGATCATGTAATTAGATCTATTCTAATTAGATTACCTACTATCAATCTTCTTAATATTGAAATGATCATGTAATTAAATCTCATTTAATTTATTACCTAACATCGTTCTTTGATAGAAAAGTTCCTGTAGTTAGATTTTCTGTAATTGTGTTTCAAGATATCATAAAATATAATTATTAGATTAATTAATAGTTTTCATAAAAGAATTATCTTATTTCACTGCCAGATAAGTGAGAGATGCCCAAAATTAGCTCCAATGTCAAAACAATCACACTAAGATGATTGTTTACGTACGCCTTGCACGAATGGATCAAGTCTCACGTAGTTCTTCAAAATCTCATTTTTGTCATCCCATTCCGTTGCGGTGTTCTCAAGTGGTGTCCTATTTTAACTCTCTGAGACTCTTGCAAGAATGCATCTGATGTGTATTTACCCTTATTTTCTTTCCTAATATACCATATCTTTTTACCAGTCTGAGCCTCAATCAACTTTGCCCAAATCATGGAAAATCTCCAGCACCTCACTTCTTCGTTTCATGGGATAAACTCAAACATATCTGAAGTAATAATCAATGAAAAAAAATAAAGTATCTTCATCAGCTGAATAATATCTTCTTTCTCAGACCCCAAATATCTATGTAAGCATATTCTAAAATACTCATTATAGTGTGACATGATGCACTGGTTATAATATTTCGTCTTCTGCCACAATAATTTCAGATAATTTTTTTTCAAAGCACAATACTATATTTTCATCACAATTTATAATATTTAACATTGTGATATTCATCTTTATTAGAAAAAATTGTATTGCTTGTTATTAAATATTTATGCATTATGGTTTTTAATTATATATATAAAGACAAAAAAAGAAGTTGGTATAATACTCTTAAATACATTTACTCTATACAACACCTTAAGTTTCAGACACCTGTGTTAAAAGGTTAAAGCATTCTCTCTCTCTATCTCTTTCTCTCTCTCACTCCAGTCCCTTTTAGGCTATTTCTTTTTCACAGGTTTATGCATCGATCCATGAGGGTCACCACTGTGAAAAACACAGTAGAGAGAGAAACAGAGGACTGTAGAGGTGCAGCCTTTGCTTTAATCCCTGGGGAGGTGGGAGTTCACATTATTTTTGCATCATTAGTCTATCATGCCATCTCTGCCTCCACATATTAGCTCTCTCTCTCACTCTCTCTCTCACCATATTCTCTCTCTTACCATTATTCTGTACGTGTTTCTCTCTCTAATTGCTTGCTCATAAGCTGCTGCTCCTTCCTGAAAAATCAAGACAAAAGTGGTCAGCACCAACCCTCGTCAGGATCCGTTCCTCATCAAATGGGCCTGATCGCGTTCAATATTTATTTCTAATTAAATTATGTTATTGTATCATGATTTTTATGATATTATATTTATTTTCAAAAGAAAAATAAAATTTATCTTATGCTGGAATTATTTTTAAGTGCAACGTTAAATTTATGTAGACATACATGTATGTATAAAAATATGTTAGCATAAATCTAAAAGCTGATGAAAGGCTCAGGAGGATAATAATGATGATCAGTCATGACTGTTGACGACTGTCTTGTGCCGGATGTTGACAAGAAAAGCGTTTTGTTCAAACAATAGGCAGAACGTGTCAAGAGATTTTCCACAGGACAGGGATCAACCTTCAAGATCATCGACAGAAGGCGCTCTTTTGGATTAGTTATCGATCGAGTCAATGCTTACCAGACCGTAGGCAAACTCTTACCTATCGAATCAGTGCCTCGACATTATTATATGTTAATAACTCTATAATTACCAAAAAGTCTCTCTGAAAAGTTAATGATAAAAAAGACCGGTATGTACTTTTATAATATTAGAACCTATGTCTATAAATAGGGGTTCATATAATGAATAAATGTTGGACTCTCTTTTACTATTTCATATTGTGCTCTATCTCTCTCTAATCGCTTCCAAACAAAATGTTCCATTTATTGGGTGTATTTCTTGTACGCTTTGGGATTCAATATATATATATATATATATATATATATTGCTTTTGTGGTTTAATATTTGATGAAAAATAATATATTTTATAATTATTATGAAAATGGGCTTAATTTTTTTTAGAATGTAAATCTAATACTTCACTCAACGTTTCCTTCACTTATTTAAATCAGACTTATTAACATCATAATATTTAAATTCCAGAGCCTTTTTGAAATATAATTTTTAGATTATTATAAATGTTTTTTTATTCTTAACTACCAGTCAATGACTCCTGAGCGACCAATGAAATGACCATGCTTGGTTTTCGTTAACCCTGTAGCGATCTATGCAGCTAGTGCTAGCGAGCAACAGATTTGGCTACAGGTGTAGCCCAAGTCAACATTTGGGTGCCTAGTGGCAGATATTGACTTTTCAACGGTCTTCTCTGCGAAATTGGGACTTACACTTGCTTCCGAGTTCCGAGGTGCTGACTTCATTGTCATTTAACCACGTAAAGTTGTATGTATTTACATTTATAATATATTTAATCTTCAATTTTTATTTATTTTTGAAACACGTATTTTTCATTGTAAATGACCTTTTTTTTTATATTTTTTTAGGTTTTTTATTACTTAGTAAATCGGAATATATTTCATAATTTTTGTATTCATGTTTAACTTTTACATTATCAAGCAAAAAATAAGAAAACAACAAAAGACATCAACATTTGATAATTTGATCATTTTTATAGTAATTTAACCGTATAAAAATAAGTTTGAGATTGTTGAAATATCAAATTTTAAGGAGATAATATATTGTCCGGACAGTCAATCACCAGCAGCCAATCTCTATAGAATAAATTAGTTTTTTTTTCGCTCTACAAATATTAATTATTAGTTTTGCTTTAAAAAGGGTGATTAGAAAATATTTTTTATTATATTTTTATAAAACTTAATCATTTTTACATGGTCAACAAAAACATTTATTCATGGCTAATTAATAGTAAATGACAATCATTCAAACATGAGTGTAATTAATTTATTTAATTTTTTTATTACAATCATGCCCCAACCTATTTAAAGCTCATATGCAAATGTCATATATGCCTATAACAACTTTTATTATAAATTCATTAAAAAAGTAATTGTTGGGTAACGTGAAGATCCGATCCACCAAAATTTAATTAGCTTCTTAATCAAGAATCTTACCTACAGCTTACCCACCATATCCCACCTACTGCTCACCAATCTCCTACCTACCGCTCTCATAGTTTTATAAATAACCTCTTTTGGCTTAAAGGAGAAGTCAAGTCATGTCCTCTCGAGAGCTAAGAGAAAAAGAGGAAGAGAGAGAGAGAGAAAGAGAAAGAAGAAAAAAGAGATTTTCTTATAAACAATGAGACGCTCGACGGTGTAATTCCTTGAAGTAGTAAAATCCTCTGCAGCTCCGTGAACGTAAGAAAATTTGCCAAACCACGTAAATCTGTGTCGTTCTGGTGTTTTTTCTACGTATAATTTTTTTTCGTTCTATGTTTCACTTTATTGTCGTTGTTTTTCACAACAGTAATAAATAATCTAATTATTTCTATTTTATCAAACTAAATAGTCCTTAGTTTCAAAAGTAAAAAAAGGTGAGGGCTTTAATGGTGGTGAATGGCATGCATGGTACAACAATAATTCTGTTTATTAAAAAAGGTAGCCTATGTTAGCTGAATTCATAAAAAAGCAAGATAACAAGAAGCATATTTCTATAAAGATTGTAAATTTGGTCAATTAAATAATTAAATGTTGCCAAAAAAAAATATTTTAATATAAACCCTAATCCCTAGATGGAATGTATAGAGGTCAAGAAAAAGCAAGATGTAATGGGTCATTTTGATTAGACATTAAGAATGATATGGATAAATTATTTATATAAAGAGTCATACTTTTGACTCATACTACATTCCTTCTCTCTCTCTCTCCCTCTCTATCTTTCTCTCTCCAGGAATTAAAATTTGTAATTAGTAAGAAAAATATTAAAAATTTTATTTTATTGCTAAAACTTTATATCAATCTAAAATAATTAACAAGATTTGTATAAATACCAATTAACTCCTATGTATTTATATATAATGCCTACACATTAATTTTTATAAACGAGGGTTGGGCGGTGCAAATGTAAAAAAGTAAAGTTTAATTGTTACATAATTTAAACCATATGAATTGGGTGGTATGAAGATAGCTCTTGTTCGAATTAATTATGTATGAAATTGGCTCGAGTTTAAACTTACACGTAAATAGTATGTTCGTGCTCGAATGGATTTAAATATTTTTTTTGTTTTTTGTTCAAAATTGACTCATTTAAATTAGTTAGAAAATATAGATAGGGTTAGAATTGAACGTGCGTCATTCGTGCAATAAAAAATAAAAATCCACATGACCTCACAAGTAATAATGACTTTAATTTAGATATAAATATATATAATATATTATTACATAAATAAAATATATTTGTCGAACAATGATTATTTTGTAATTCCAACATAATGAAATTATTAAATGCCCCTCTATAGCTCTTCATTAGCACTTAATGATTTTTTATATTGTTATTTATGCAAGAAGTAAAACACTTTTTGACAGGGAGTGAAATGCAAAATGTACATTAATGATTTAGAAATCCATTACAATATGATTGGCAAGTGAAAGAGGCACAGCTACAGAGGCAGCTCGGGTTTTGGGCCATGTGATGATGGCGACCGGACCGGATCTTGGACTCCAAACCGGGCCGGTTGGTCGTCGCGAAGGACGAGGGTTGCCTGAATTTCATTTATGTCTTCTAATAAATGAAGTTAAATATTATATATATTTATATTTTTAATATTTAAAGGATGGAATTTTTTTTTTCTCTTATGTAAACTTTTTTAGCTCTACGCAATTAGAAATCGAACCGTACGAGCGATCACATGAGGATATGAATGTGACCTCATTAGCATATATATATATATATATATATATATATATCTTTCCCACAGAAGGCACCAAATTGATGTGATTGATGAAATTCGCTGCGGTAGAATAATAGATTATCATCTTAGCGTTGCGCGAAGATTCAACACACACTCAGATGAAAATGAATCAACCTGTGATGACACTAAAAGTTTTTATGTCGAAAACCCATAAAGGGAAAAAATCACGGGGTCTGGCCTAGTTATAAAAATTCAATATAAGTCGATGATTACAGAGATCATTTGTCCCACAGATTGGAAAGGGTTACTAGATTTTCCAAGGTACAACGTCAGCTAACGACGTCTAGTTAGCGGTGATCGACGGAGGTAGGCGGTGGTCGACGATAGTCAACGACAATCGATGACGGTCGGTGGTGGTCGACAGGGGTCGCAGACTATAGGTGGTTGACTGAGGTCAGCAGTGATCGGCGGTGGTCTACGGTGGCCGGCGGTGGTCGATGGAAGTCGACTATGATCGCAGACGGTCGGTCGTCGACGGAGGTTAGCGGTGATTGGCGGTGGTCGACGGTGGCGGATATAATGTTGGACTTGAACTTCTTCTCTAAGCCTCAAGTTCTCTCTCAAGCACCCCCTCATGTAAGGGTGGGACTCTATTTATAGTATTCTGTGTGCAATTAATGTAAGAATATAAGTCATTTTGATTGGACGGTCAGGAGAACTTTCCTCGATCAGATGGTGTTTGATGGACATTTGAGTGTTTTAACGATGTCAGAATTAAACAATCTTGGGCTCGTTGGATTCGTCTTGTCGAGACGCTCGATTCGACTATAAACTCGATAGATTAAACATCTGTTTGACCTTTCAAATGCCTTCAGAAATCCTCTAAGAGTGGTTTAATAATTTGATCTCGGATTGTTCTGACTCGGATTGGCCTAGTGTTTATATCATTTGGTCTGTTTCATCGAGTCAATCAGTTCGACCATAAGTTTGCTAAAATCGGAGCTCTGGATGACTTTTTATCAAAATTTGAATATTTCATGCTCAAAATATTATCTCGAGATTCGTGTTGGATGATAAAAATTTGTTGGTATAATGGAAAATTCTCAAATCAATTGCTCCCCTATTTTCGGGCGAGTCCAATTTCATCCTCACAAAATATCCATGTTCAGAGTGTTTTCATTTTTCAATTTATGCATATATCCTATTTATACCACTCAAGTATTAAATATCACATACAAATACCACTACTTTAATTTAAAAAAGTTGAAATACACACATTTTTATGCATTGATAAGGTGATTTATATATAGAAAAAAATAAAGTAATTTTGCTATATATATATAATGAATAGTTGTTTTTTTTAACGAAAAACAGTTTTTCTCTTAATTGTTTTTAATTAATGTACTCTTTAATGGGTTAGTTCTTTTTGAGCCTATAAATAGGCCGAATAGAACAGCAAGTTTTTTTTTAATTACTTTTAATTAATGTAGTGTTTAATGGGTTAGTTCTTTTTGAGCCTATAAATAGGCCGAATAGAACAGCAAGTTTTTTTTTAATTACTTTTAATTAATGTAGTCTTTAATGGGTTAGTTCTTTTTGAGCCTACAAATAGGCCGAATAGAAGAGAAAAATGGTGGAGTCTTCGTCTCTGCATAGCAGTTGATTCGGGATTTCCCAAAAGAAGAAAGTTGTCCCCGTGAGTAGCAGACAAGCAACGAGATCTTCTTTCTTGTTGTGACGAAGAGTTGCGGCGAAGAGTTGTGGCTAAGAGTTGCGGCGAAGCGTTGCGGTGAAGTTTTGCAACAAAGCGTTATGGTGTTGTGTCGCGGGGACATGTTGCTCGTTGCTACGGTGCGTCACGACGACGTGATGCGTTGGGACGGGGCGCCGCAGTGACGTGTTGTGACGAAGCATCATGGTGGGGCGTCGAGGCAAGACAATGTGTTGCGAAGGAGCGTCGCGGCGTCGGTGTGTCGAGGCTGGGTGTTGCAGCAACGCGACGCATTGCGGGGGTACGACACATTGGATGTCCATTGTCATGTAAGAAGTTTACCACGGGATAAATCATCAGTGACCTCTAACTTTGCTGAGGCTATGCATCATAATGTTATTTGATGATGTTAATTTGTATAGGAGGAGCCAACGGAAGTCCACCGAGGACTTATCAACCCATCCGAGGTTGTTGTTAGAGCATTGCTCGCTTACGAACATGTGTAGAATGGGTCAGGTGTAGTCCACCAAGGATTGTTAACCTATCTAGGATTGTTTACCGGAGTAAAAACTCGATGATGTTAACCCATATGGAAGAGGTTAGATCAAATCTCACTGGGATTGATAGTGCTCTGACTAAGATACAACTGGAGTTGTGTATTTCTCGGGTCGAGATCTCGGGTCGAGAGCATGAAGTCGGGTCGAGAGCATGAACTGACTCGTGAATGAGTCATTACACTTTCTAAAAATATCATTTATGTATAGAAAAGTTAGTGAGTAATATTTGAGATACATTGATTATGTATGAGTTGCAATGTAATAACATATGTGGACTACATGACTTGGGTGTTATTGATAGTACTTGCGAAGATTTTCTGCATTCCAAGTTCGGGGTAAAATTTTTCCATCTGAATTCTTGAGCTTAAAGGTTCCAGACTTGATCATGACAGCCACAATATATGTGTCTTCCCAGAGATGTGATAATTAATTGCGTTGGCGACCATGGCCGGTGGCTTCAATACTACGCAAGATCAGGTCACCGACAGAAATAAGTCGAGGCTTGACTCTTCGGTTGAAGTGGCAAGCAACTCTTTGGCAGTAGGAAGTAGCTTTAAGATGAGCCACATCACGTGTTTCTGGGAGGAGATCCAATTGTTGTCGGAGCTTTTTCTCGTTGCTATCTAAGTCGAAAGTCTTAACTCACGGGTTCAAAACTCTGATATCAACTGGGATAATATCCTCAGTAACGACACATAAGTTATCTGGAGTTTCCCCGGTTGGAGTTCGCGCGGTTGTGCGGTAGGCCCAAAGGACGTTGTGCAGCTCTTCTACCCATTGCCCCCCAGCCTTCTCAAGTCGAGTTTTCAATCCTTTGAGCACCGTACAATTCATCACCTCTGTTTGCCCATTTGTTTGGGGATGCGCCACAGCAATGTGCACCAACTGAATGTGAAGATCCTTGTAGAATGATGAACCCTTCCAGATGTGAAAACCCTTCCAGTGAATTGAGTCTCATTATCAGTGATAATCTTCCCCGGAAGTTCAAAGTTACAGATGATGTTTTTCCAGACAAACTGTTTGGCATTTGCCTCAGTGATTTTGGAAAGAGGCTCTGCCTCTACCCATTTGGTGAAGTATTTGATAGCTAAGATGATGAATTTTTGTTGTCCAGTAGCTATTGGAAATGACCCCATGATATCTACCCCTCATTGGGCGAAAGGCTAAGAACTTAGAAAAGATGTGAGTTCCACTTACGGTGCATGTGTAAGATTGGAGTGTAGTTGAAAATTCTTACATTTTTGCACAAACTCTAATGCATCTTGCTTGATTGTGGGCCTGTAGAAGCCTTGCCTCATTATTTTAAGAGCAGGTGCCCTTCCACCAAGATGCTCCCCACATATTCCAGAATGAACTTCTCGTAGAGCGTAATCAGCTTCAGATGGAGGAAGACACTTGAGACTTGAGGTATGAACCTACAAATGTCTTTTTATACAGTTCATTCTCAATAAGGATGAAGTTGGCAGCCATGCGTCAGATGTGAATTGATGTAGTAGCATTAGGGGTGTAAACGAACCGAACACGAACGAACAAAGCTTGTGTTCGTGTTCGGTTCGTTTAAAATTTAGTTTGTTTGAAATAAGCTCGTGTTCGTTTCTTAACGAACGAGCCGAACACTAATATATAAAAATAATATTATATATTAATTATATAACTTATATTATATAAATATTCAATATCTATATTAGTATATTACTACTATAGTATATTAATATATTATTATTATTATTTTATTATATATTATAATTTATAAAATTTAATGTTTTAAAATATAATAAATTTTTTATATATAATTATTTTATATTATTTTATATTTCAAACAATAACGATTCGAACACGAACGAACGCATCACTGTTCATGTTTAGTTCGTTTAACTAACCGAACGAAAAAAATTTGTTTGTGTTTGTCTCTTTTACTTATCGAACGAATCGAACACGAATTCATTGACGAACCGAACACGAACTGTTCGCGAACAACGAGCTTTTTTGACAGCCCTAAGTAGCATCATCTGACAGTGTTCCGTCTCAAAGGAAGGAGATGATGGGATCCATTCAAGATGGCTCCCTTGGGTCAACTATAGACAATATCACCCATGGGTCATGGATGCTAGGAAAATGTTTCTCCTCAATATACCTTCATTTATAGAGATCTCCAATTGTTGAAGTTGCAATCTTGGAGAGGGTATCAGCTCAGGTGTTATGCTCTCGAAGTATGTGAATGAGCTGACATGTTTCAATTTGGGCGAGAAGTGTTTTTACCAGACTGAGATACTGCATCAGTTTCAGTTGTGAGTTATCAAATTCTCCTTCTACTTGGGATGCAATGAGTTGAGAATCAATGTAGATAATCATGTTTTGTACTTCACAGTTCATGTTTATAATCATGTTTTGTACTTCACAGTTGATGGCAAGATTTAATCCGGCGACAAGTGCTTCATAGTCAACAACATTATTGGTGGCTGGGAATTTCAAACGAAGTTCGTACTCCAAAATGTCTTTTTTTGGAGAGATGAGTAGTATTCGTGCACCAGCTCCTGAGTTTCCGGATGCTCCGTCTACGTATAGTGTCCACTGAGGTGACCGTGGAAGAGAAGAGGGTGGTTCATCAGAGGTATGCACTGTACATTCTACCACAAAGTCGACCAACACCTGCGATTTGATGTTTGGTAGTGGTAAATAGTGGTTCATCAAATTCTCTCAATTCTACTGACCATTTAACTAATATTTCTGATGCTTCTGGTTTTTGTAAGAGCCTTTAAAGGTAGTTGCGCGTAAACACCAATAGTGTGAGCCTGGAAGTACGGACGAAGTCTCCTTGCTGAGAATACCAAGGCTAGCGCAGTCTTGTCCGCCATCGGATAGCGACTTTTTGTATTAGAGAGAATCTTGCTAATGTAGTATATTGGTTTCTTGACTGAGTTTTCATCCTGACAAGCACGGAGCTTATTGCATGAGGTGAAATAGCCAAATAGATATATAACATCTCTACTTAGATAGGCTTTGGGAGGAGGGGCGGTGAAGCTAAATATGTCTTGAGTTGCTCAAAAGTAAGTTGACAGTCATCTGTCCATTGAAAACCAATGTTATGAGCACCTCTAAGTATCTTGAAGAATGACATATATTTATCCCCAGAACGAGCTAAGAAACGAGATAGAGCGGCTATACAACCATTCAAGCGTTGAGCCTCCTTGATGTTCCTTGAGAGCACCTTATCTCTCAATGCCCTGATTATTTTATGGGTTTGCCTCAATTCCACAATGAGTAATCATGAATCCCAGAAACTTCCCTGATGTGATTCCAAAAGCACATTTAGTTGGGTTAAGTCGTAAATTGTATTGACGAAGGAGTTGGAAACACTCCTCCAAATGAGAAATATGTTGGGATGCTTCCAGACTTTTTATTAACATGTCAAGAACATAAACTTCCATTGTACCCCCGAGAAGGTTTTTGAAGACCTTGTTCATGAGTCGTTGATAAGTTGCACCAGCATTTTTTAACCTGAATGACATAACCTGATATCAGTATAAACCCTTATCTGTTTGAAAAGAGGTGGTCTATTCGTCCATTGGGTTCATCTTTATTTGATTGTACCCTGAGTATGCATCCATAAAGTTAAGCATCTGATGTCCGGAAATGACATCAACAAGTTGATTTATGCATGGGAGGGGAAAACTATCTTTCAGACATGCTTTATTGAGGTATGTATAGTCGACACACATTCTCCATGAACCACTAGGTTTTTTCACCATGACGACATTTGCTAGCCATGAGGGGTGGTGCACTTTCCGGATGAACTTTGCTTCGAAAAGCTTGTTGACTTCTTGTTCAATAGCTTGTAAGCGATCTGGGGCAAAATTGAGCTTCTTCTGGATGACCGGTTTAAAGGTCGGGTCTACATTTAAAGAGCAACTTCAGATATGTCGGTCGGAGTCCATGCAAAAATGTCTTGGTTCCTTCGGAGAAGATCTACATACTCCGACCTTTGCTCATCGGAGAGTAGGGAACCAAGCTGCACTGTTCTCGAGGGATGTTCATCGGAGAGTGGGATTTGAACTAAGTCTTCCACGAGAGAAGCCTGTTGAGATACATCTTCATCTTGAAGATCGAAGTTCTCAATACTAAGTGTCATTGACGGGCATGGTTGTGCTTGTCTGAGGTAGCATGATTGTGTTGTCTGTTGATCATCACGCACGATGTCGATCTCTACTAAGGTTGGAAACTTGATCTTTAAGTATGTTACAAAAGTCACGATGCCAAAGATTGATTGTAGTGGTGTCCCAGAGATGGCATTATATGTCGATTCTAATTTGATAGCGATGAACAAGACTAAGTGGGTTATATGTCGAGGAAAATCTCCGAAGACAACTGGGAGATTTATTGTTCCCTCGACCCTCACTGGTCGATTATCAAAACCATATAATGGTCCGGATGTAGGTTGAAGTATCTCCCTTGTCAATCATAAACTGAGGAAAGTTGAATAGAACAAGGCATCGACAGAGCTCCCATTATCGATCAAGATCCTCTTTACGTCATAACAGGACTCGCCAATTCCTGCGCTAATGACTAGAGGATCTTGGTGGGAGACTCGAACTCCTTCCAAATCGGAATCATCAAAAGTGATAGGCTCGAGGCGCAATTTTTTCTGCATTGGTTCACCAGGTATTGTGATAAGGACTTGATCAGCCAGCAATGGATCTCCAACAATTGTTTGAATTTTGCCTATGACTGGGTGACCCCCATGTTGCTGCCTTTGTGTATGTTGCTCTGAGTAGGAGCATCATCGGTACCAGCTGGTTTGTTTTCTAGAAATCGACCAAGATATCTCATTTTAATTAACATTTCAATCTCTTCCTTGAGTTGCTTACATGCTTCAGTGGAATGACCACGACTTCGATGAAAATGACAGTATTGTTCTTGATTCTCTGAGTTAGGTTTTAGGGGGTGAGGTCACTTAACGGCTCGCTCATCTTTGATAGCCATTAGCGGTGTATACTCTTTCTTAGGTTGATACTCACTTCGTTGTCCTGCAGGTTGAGAAAGGAGGTCGCAATTCATCTGTTGTTCGGACTTTCTCCATTGCGAAGATTGATTATTATCTCCAGTGTTATTCTTATGCTTTCCCCCAAATTTCTCGAACTGCTCTTTATGTGCGTTGATGGCCTCATCCACAGTGATTTGGTCCTTAACACGGTGGACAAGGTCAGCATAAGAACGAATTGTCTCCTGCATCAGTGATGAGTAAAAAGGTTCTGAGCGGAGCCACCCAAGCAAAACATCCCTTAGTAACTCTGAATCCACCCCTGGAATCTGACGGGCTTCACCAGAAAACCTACGGAAGTAGTCCTTGAGCGACTTTCTTTCATTCTGACGAATTCCCGAGAAATAGGATGAATCATTTATGATCCTTCGATTTGCGATGAACTGCTCCACGAACAGTTTGACAAGCTCATTAAAGGTGTTTACAGTGCCCCTTGGCAGAGAGTAGAATTAGGTTCGAGATTGTCCTTTGAGATAGCCGGTAACACTTGACACAGAAGCGCATCAGAGCAATGGTGAATGTGCATGATGGTTCGATAATGATCAATATGCTCATAAGGATATGTTATCCTTTCATATGTATCGATGTTCAGAAGTTTGAAGCCTGTTGGGATGGGGTGTTGGAGGACCGCATTCGCTAAGGGAGAAAATTCATGGATGTTACGGCGAGTGTAGAAGAGATCCTTTTTCTCGAGGGGGAATTCTTCCCGGACGAGGCGTCGTAGTTCGTTACGAATGACATTATCTGGAATGGCAGGAAGATGTGGCGATGTCGGGTGAGCTACACAAGATAGATGAGTGGAACTTGCGGTATTTAGGAGTTCAACATCACGACCTGACAAGGGATGTGTTCCTTCTTAAGGAGGCGGGTCGGACGAGTTCCTCCGAGTGGTATGTTTATCGTACGTACCAGTAAGTTGAGGGGAGGGGAAATTGAAAAGCAATTTATGCTAACAGAGGATTTCCTCGTGGTGAATCCCCCCGTCACCAATATACAACGCTATATTTGGTCAACCGCTCCTTCTCCCCAACATACAACACTATATTCGGTCGACATCCCTAAATGATTTCAGGGCGGTGGTCTATATTTATCATGTCGCTGTCAAGTCTTAACAGCGACTTTATATATGCTTAAAAATATAAGATAAATATGGATGTATTAAATATTCAATAATTGTAAAGTCACACTTATCAACACAAGTATACGTATCGCTCAAGTAATATAGGGCTTTAATGGAGTCCTAGATATCGATCCACAGGGAGTAGTTTAGAATTACGGACTAAGACCTTAGAAAAGCAATACTTTAATCA
>NW_018164478.1:4294846-4309087 GCF_001263595.1 Phalaenopsis equestris | reverse complement strand
ATATTTCCCTATTTAAATATTTCCCTATTTATTTGCACCCAACTTCCAAGAGGACCTCCCTGAATCTTGGATGAAATTTTCACTTTAGTTGTAAAATTCAACATATTTTAACAAATTAATTGGTCAGATTGAAAGTAAATTAAGATCGAAGTCAAAAGATTATGACAATTTCTTTAACATTTTTGTGGCTGAACCAATTTAAATCACCATTTCACAAATCTCAAGACAAGGAGAAAGATAGAGAAAACTACTCAAATCTAATGGGAAAAACACAACAAAACTCGGAGTTTATATATAAAATCAAAGTCATACAAACTACAACAATAAATAAACTTATCTCTAATTTCCCCCCAAGCGAACTCATCAAAGTTCCTCTGAATCTCTTCCTTTCTTTACAGCACACAGAGTTCCTCTTCGAAGCGGCAAGGAGGAAGAAATCTCTCACTTCCCCTCCACTTTTACAATCTCTCGAAGAATTTCTCATAATTTAGACACTCTAGTAAATTCTCTATACACTAATGGAACTTATCTAACCTCCAGGACCTCTCTAATTTTTTGCCAAAATCTTTTTTTAAAGTTGTGGATGAGCTTTCCAAAGTTGTGGATGAGCGTCCCCAAGAGTTGCCTAAGCATCCCTTCAAAATTTGGCATTATCCAAAGCTTGAGTAGACATAACTGTCGATCTCGCAGTCGGCGGCCTCAAAGGCGCCGTCGGTGGGCTTCTGAAGAATTTTGTCCTGTAGTCTCGGGAAAAACTCGTCGTCGGCGGGGTCGAGGGCGTCGTCGGCGGCCTAGTTCAAATCTTCACATTTTGGTCCTTTTCGCTCCAAATTCACTCCTTTTTGTATATTTTTGCTCCAATGCCCCTAATTCATCATTCCTGCAACAAAACATCAAAAATACATTTCTTTAAAGTGCAATATCATTAAAAACAGTATAAAATAAGTATGAAAATCTCAACATATTTTCTTTTGGTCAAGTCTCCTGAAGATGGAGAAATCATCAAAGTCAGGAGTGACCTTGAATAGTCTCCAATCTGCTGCTTGTGAGCCATAAGCAACATAGAACATGATCCTTTGAACATCCAGAAAGCAAGGGAAGGTGGCGTCGAGACCAATGAGAGACCCGTGAAGTCCCAACTATCGAGGGGGAGCAAGTAAATATTTTTTGATAAGTGAAGCTTTTGATGCAAGACATAGGGAGTGTTTGATTCAGTCCCTCCAAGAAAATCGGGATGTCTTCGCATGGATGGATGTTGAAATGCCAAGTGTGTCGATCAACGTTGTCTGTCATAGATTGAATGTCAACACAGGGACTAGAAGCTCAACCATGACATTGGTGAGACCCACCCAAGATGAGGTAAGAAAGCTAAAAGAGGCAGGATACATTTGAGAAGTGTAGTACCCCATCTGGGTCTCCAATGCGGTCATGGTTCAGAAGGCTAACGAAAAATGAAGGATGTGTGTGAACTTCACCAATCTGAACTCAACCTGCCCGAAAAGTGCATGCCCACTACAAATGATTAATGCATTGATTGATTCGACGGTTGATCATTCATTCCTAATCTTCCTCAACGCGTTCTCTGGGTTACACAAGATTAAAATGCATCTTGGTGACGCAGAAAAAATCTCTTTTAATACTTGTGATGGAGTCTACTGTTATAATGTAATGCCCTTCGGGCTTAAGAATACGGAGGCGACTTACAAATGCCTCGTAGATGTAATTTTGCTGATCAAAAGAGAAGAAACATTGAAGTGTATGACGATGATGCGCTAGTTAAGAGTTGATCGGCCAAGCAACAAATTAAAGATCTAAGAGAAACCTTTCTAATACTTAAAAATTTTAACATGAAATTAAACTCACTAAAATGTATCTTTGGGGCCATTACAGGCAAATTCTTGGGATACTTGCTAACCCCTAAAGGCATATAACCTAACCCAGAAAAGATCAAAGTCCTCTTCGTCCATGTTATGCACCGCTTTAAAACCAGCCTGAAGGCTATGTAGGAAGTTAAAAGACAAATTTTAAAATCATGAATATCTTAATCCTAAATTTTAATTAACTTTAAAATTTTATTAGAATTTTATAAAAAGTTTATAATTTTAAGTCCTTAGAGAGCCTAAAAGGTCTGCAAGATTCCTAGACAATCCATAAAGTTAAAAAAACGGAAAAGTAATTCAAGGGCACAGGCATGAAAAAAGACAGTAAAACTAGCCAAATATGAAAAAATAAAAGGTCGGTATCGCTAGGTCGACAACATATCCCAGAAACAGAAAAAGACTGTCAGACACCGCAAAAATACACGTCTGGTCCTCATTCTATACATAAATGAGATTTAGAATTAAGTTACAGTACACGAGCAAACAACTTTTGATCCTTGTCACGTGGTTCCACTCGTCCGACATCTCAGAACCGGTGTCCATACCTTATTTCTAATACAGACTCTCCTAAAGACTAAAAAGTACACAAAGAAAGTAAGAAAAGACTCGACCTGCATGAAAACAGTGTTAGCAGGAAAGCCAACAAGCACGCAACACATATGAGCAATGTCTGGTGGGATAAGCTAAGCAGCGCTTACAAGAAAGGGTTAGTATATAAATCATTACATTGCTACTAAGTGCGGTGTGTATTTTAGGCATGATTCCCTGTAAGAAGACCAACCTGATATACTATCACGCACATAAAAAATGGGAAGACTACAACACCAAAAACACAACAGATGTTGTCTGGCTAGAGGAACCAAACCAGCAGAGAACTACACCCAGGACATTGAAAAAGACTACATAGCCTCCTAATCTTTAGCCCAACACACCAACTAACGTAGTGTTCTAACATAATATCTAAGTAAATGCAGAGTTATGTCAGAAGGCTAGCGTATGTTTTGAGGGGGTCCTCGTCATCGGCCCCAACCTGAAATCCAAGGATTCTAAGAAGTGCCACTAGATGTAGGTTTTGAAAAGTTGACCTCATGTACAATTTAAGATAATTATACAAGTAACTTCAACATAGACTTTGAAAACATGATGCGTATAAGTAATAAAAATATAGATTTTAATACTTTCAAAATAGTTCCTAAGAAATTAAAAACCTAAGTGACCCCTATTAGATCCCTTGGAACCTTAGCACAACATAAGTGTGGTAATCACGACACAGTCACGACGGTCGACGATCTCGGGCGACTGCTAAGATTTCGGTGTGATAAAGCCCAGATTGCAGCGTAATTATGTCGTAGTCTCTGTTTAATTGACATTGTCACGCCGCCTTCGAGCGTGGTCACACTGACCGCAACCCATTTAGGTTTTTGGGGTGATCTTAGCATGGCCACGCACGGTTTAGGATTGGTCACGCCACTAACTAGGCGTGGCCACTCCTGAATTATGCGTGGTCACGCCAGACCCCTAAAAGATTGGGCTTCCAGAGAAGCTTGCCAAAGGGGGTTCCGAACCTCGTGGTACCTTCAGAGGATTGTATGTGAGCAGGTAATGATCCTTGGACCTTCGTATGAACCGTAAATGTGTCCCTTGTATGTCACAATAAAAATAGATGCCAATAACGCTAGCTCATTGCATCCAGTGACATTGTTACTTCTGGCCGAACTTACTTAAAGACGTCGAAGAATACTCTCGGAGATGCACACAATGTCAAAAATGCAGATCATTGTGCCACTAGCAGACCAAAAAACTCCACCTGCTCATCAGCCCTTGGTCATCAAATAATTTAAATATATTATTTATGCTCATCAAATATTCAAACCGATTAGTTCTTCAGAGATGAGACTGATTAACCGGTTCAATTCCAATTTTTACTAGTTCAATCCCAATTCTATGCATAAACTGTTCTTAGCTTAGACCGAATTGACTTAATGACCGCTTCATGATTGAACTGATTCATGATTTGACCGATCCAATTTGATTTTTAAAACCACATTTAAAACTTTAAAAAAAAACTTCAGTCATTGTGCTCAATTCACCATCCTAATTATTAGAAGGCTAACTACTCATATCCCTCAAATAGGTATCCTATTCTAATTCCTATAGATCTGAATTATTGAAGTTCCCGCATGAGTAAAATGTGCAATCTTCTCATTTTATTCTATAACCAAAAAAATGGATTAGCCTGTCACATCATCACACCTCGGATCACCTCTAGCAAATTGAGTCCTGAAATAGATCAAAACCACCCAAATTCTACATTATCAAATTGATCATCTTTATTTATCAAGTTGAGGCATAAGCCCCCAAATCACAAGTGAACTTCTTCCAAATCTTCTTCATTTTCCTTGCAAGTCTTTGCATAAACACTTAGACCAAAACCACAACGGAACTGTCTTAAATATAAGAATATAAGAATATCACTAGATTTAAATACAAAACATCAATTAAATAATATCAGAATATAAGAATATCATTGGTTTACTAAAAGACCAAAATTAGTTAAGAATATAAGAATATTATCAAATAAGAATGTCACTAGATTTAAATATAAGAATATAAGAATATAAGAAATAATCTTCTACATTATCAAATAAGAATATAAGAATGTCACTAGATTTAAATACAAAACATCAATTAAACAATATCAGAATATAAGAATATCATTGGTTTACTAAATTTACTTGTTTACTAAAACAAGTTTTAGTTATCAAAACTTCTAGACGGGGAAGAGTGAGATACCTGAGAATTGTTTTTCAAATATGTAGGACTGGCTGTTCCCAACCTTGGCCTGCTCTACCAGTAACACCAACAATAAATTCGGAGGCAAAGCAATTAATGGTAATAAAAGAGCTCCATAAGCCAAAAAACAAAAATCACAACATCCCCAGTCGTTTAGTATACTGGTAAAAAAAAATTAAAAAAAGCAGAAGGCATGGTAAAAATCCACATAAAAATTAAATAAATGTCAGGTATATTCATTTGGATAGATTTATTGAAATTTAGGATAAATAAATACAAGTATTGCTCCACCCTAAAACTTAATTCCTTTTTTTTTTTTCTTTTGGAGAAGAAGATGATGATACAGATCTTTTCGTTGCTTAAGGATTTGCGGGTAGCTTTCTGCTGCATGGCAATGCCTGCTCTTGTCTCATCATTGGAGGAAGCTGGAAAGGCAAACGAATTATGTGAATCTCCAGAGCATGAAAGAGAAACAAAAAGAGCTATGATCCAATTGTCCCACATAGGGTATAGTTGGCTTGAGAGAATTGGGGGGCAACTCGAATGTAGTTGACAAATTCACATTACTGGTGTTTGGTTCTAATGTAATTAAAAAATGATTAAATTTATTTTGGAATATATATATATATATATATATGTTAACTGCCTCTACCAAATCCTAATGGAAAAAACACAAAAAAAAAATAATACATTGTTCGTATTTTACCTTATTTTGCACTAAAACAAAACCTCCAAAATATTTCTAATACAATACATCATTCTAGCATTATATTCATTTTATACAGTATCACTTTTCAGCAAAAACCAAACAGCCCTTAAGTGGCTTCCTCCTAAATGCCAAACTGAAGAATAAATTGCCCTATAATTTTTAAAATAGTTTCCAATAGATTAGTATTATTTTTATTATTATTACTATCATTATTCATATTATTATTATTATTATTATTATTATGTTGCATTACGATTACATTTATTATATTTATCTTGATTTATTTTTCATTTTTACTTTGTTTTTTTTTATATTTTATTGTGCTAGTATGTGTGGACTCTTTTATAAAATTCTCATTCCTTACATATATATTTTTATAGAAAAAGATTACAAATTAAATAGAGGTGAATGGCTCCCACATTAGGAAAATGATAGTATCAGTCATGACTCCTCGTGATAAAAGAAGAAACAAAAATTATTACACATAAAAATGAAAGATATTAAAAATAAAGAATACCAATAATATAAGATACTAAAATTCCAACACCATCCTTCACGTTAGAGCATAGATATCTATCAGGTTCAACTTGCTCACAAGAAGCTAAACTTTAGGCTTAAACAGTCTTTTGGTGAAGATATCCGCTTTGTTGAGCACTAGAGATAAATGGGATGCACATAACTCCACAATTAATCTTCTCCTTTATAAAGTGTTTGTCAATCTTCGCATGCTTTGTACGATCACGCTGCACAGGATTTCCTACAATGCTTGTGGTTGCTCACTGTCACAGCATAACTTTATTAAATAGTGTAAATTTCTCAAATCAATCTCTCAATGACTCTTTCAAACTGTATAAGAATTTTTTTTCATATTATAAACCACTGTATCAAACTTCTCACTAAACCCTTGATGTGTGCATCCATATACATTTCTTCATCTAAGTCCTCGGTGAGGAAGCATTTTTATATCTAATTGTTGTAGGGGCCAGTCAAGATTAATTGCAAGTGATAGAAAAACTTTTGTCGAGATAAGTTTTGCAACTGTAGTGAATGTTTTTAAATAATCCATGTCACGGGTTTAAATAAATCCCTTGGCAATTAATCGAGCCTTATACCATTCTAAAGTCATCAGAATTATACTTAATTGTAAAAACTCATTTGCAACCGACAGTTGCCTTTCTTTTATATACATCAACAGATTCCCATGTGTCATTTTTTTCAAGGGTTGTCAACTCTTCGAAAACAACCAATTTCCATCTAAGGATTTTAAAGCATCATGCACAGTGCTTTGAAATCTTCATACATGATAATTGTGAGTTAAAAACACGAAAAGTAGGTAAGAGGTTTTCATACGATACATGGTGGGACAATGTATCTTGAGTGCAAGTCTTTTTAGGTCAACCTAAGATTAGAATTCTAGACCAAAACCTAAACCAAAAGTTAATCAGATCATCCCAAATTCAATTTTTTCTACTCAGGTCTATGTTGGATCTTGTATTAATACCTACTTTATACCCACTAAATATTAAAATTTAAGCCACGAGGAACTTGCAATTTACCAACTTGGTTAGCTCAAAATTACAGACTCAAAATTTCTTACATTGCCTTCAAAATCATAGTGAGTCAAAGAGAGCCCGTTAGCATTTAGGAGGAAGCCATCGTATGTGTGCTCCAATTGAAGATTAATATTACTTAATAATATGAGGTGCAAATTGAGAACGATATTACGTATTTTACTTTTCATGAGATTTTCGCTAGAGATCCTGACGAGAAAGCCAATTACAACTCAATAAGCCTTAATTATGTAGGACAAACATATAGGATTAGACCTGAAGATTGGGTTATGGACAAAATCAATCTACTCGTTACAAAAACATTGAACCATAACCCAAATAATGGGTTTAATTATCAAAACAATCAAGGATTTCCTCCCGATGTGGATAAATCAAGCAATAATCAGCTGATTTATGCTCAAAACAGCCACCCATACATCTTTCACACGAATTTTTCAATAAAGGTAAATCTAAATTTAACCAACTCATAAAGAACTAATGTTATATCAAGTGTATTCATATAATCATGCTTAAAAATCTCGCATAAAAAATGGCTCAGCTTGATTGAGATGATATCTTTATATTATAGTTACAACTTAAGCCTGATAAGCCTAGATACTTCTAATGAAAAATCTGACTTCCAAACAATGAGACGCGCACAGGACATGAAAACTTTATAACAAAGATCAGATTATAATTAGCCCCTTCAATAAGCTTTAACTCCAGATCCACAAGGTTTGTTTAACAACATAATGCATGGCTATTGACAAAGATTTGTCAATCAAATTGGGTCGATTATTTCCTCTGACTAAATATATAGGGTTCATAACAACCTAAGATGACTAAACTATAAGGCTTTTTATTGATTTAATCATAATTCCACATCTTCTTTGAACTAATAGCAGTATATTCTTTCCAATAATCCATACTGACGACATCAAAGAAAAATATCATAGAACTAAGAGATTAGTTTGATAAAAAGTTCTCTCTCACAATTGACATGTGTAGTTAATCATGGGAACTTACATTAATGAGAAATCTCGAATAATATCGTGAAATCTTCATTAGAAGACTAAATCTCTTAGTGATATTCTATAATTTGTCTTCTAAAAAATCAACTCAAATTTTGACTTAAATAACCGTCTAAAAATTTTCAAAGCCCATAAAATAAAATATGCAAAACCTTATCGCCTTTGCTTATATCCACATGTTGATCAAAAGAAAAGAAAGGAGAACAAATGAATGTTCAACCAATGTGTGACAAAGAATCAGCATGGCATCAATAATTACTAAATAATGAAATTAACACAATTAAAAGATGATGTCGATGACACCTCCCATGATATTGCAAATTGGAACAGAAGCAGTGAAGCAAAGAGTGAAATGATAGCTCTTTAGATTATCCGAACAACAACAACAATAATAATAATAATGACAATAATAATAATAAATCACCTTGTATTGAAGCCTCGCTATGGTAGATATCAGTAGTTTATCTCCAATGATATGCCTCAACCTCTTAACAAGTTCAAGTCTGTTTATTTTTCTTCTCTGGTTAAAAGAAAAAAAGATCATCTATACAGCCCAAATGCCCTAGAGGATAAAACTAATGTTCAAAAAGTCACCTTGAATTCTTCATAATATTTATTGACAAGATCCACATCTTTAGCAGGAACTTTGGTTGAAATTGCAGCAAACAGCATTGAAAAAGGCATCCAAGGAGAAGTTGGCTTAGGGACTCTACCAAACTCTTGGTCCTTGCCTTGGGATTGGTTAGCTGGTATTACAAACGAATTATCATTTCCTTCCTGAAAAAAGAAAAACGAGAACTTAATGTATCTTTCTTTACTAACCCTATGCCGGAAAGATAAGCGTTGACACTTCTAAAAAATAATGGGAAAACATTGCTTGAAAGATTAGGATTAACAAACGCATTGAGCATTGAGCCTACGTGAATTGCATGAAATTAGTAAAATTAGTAAAATTATCCACAAAAAAAAGGTATATTTATTGCATTTCTGTCATAAAATTGCATCCCAAATAATAAAAGCAGACAAGAGACAGACCTTCGACACAGGCGAAGGTCCACATGTGACCCCAGTTTCATTGGATGCACTTTCTTTTCCAAATAATAACTCTGCAGCAAAGATGAAGAAGAAAAACTCTAGCTGGAAGATTCATAGCATAGTAAACAGATGTTCCTAGTAAATCATTGAAAGTACCTTTAGATTTAGCAGGAAGCTTGAAAACCACAATATACTCAGGGCAGATGTGGGTATGCTCATTCATATCCCATACAATATAATGCTTCGGAGCTTGAAGATCATCCACACCACTATCAAAACTGCCATCCGTAGGCTGAAACTGTTTAGATCCAGGATTAACAAGCTCCATGTTGCCCATAATGACGCGACATAGTATCATATAAGATAGACCATTTTCATCAACATCTGAATAGGAAGAACTGTGGATAGCAATCTATGAGTATCCCTTAACTCTTGAAAGCAAATCATTAGCAGCTTAAAGAAAGATAATAAAAAACTGTGAGTTAAATAATAATTATTTGGGGAATTTACATACATGCCACATAAGTTTATGTATTTACACAACTAACACTACAAGTTCAATACTCACATACATAACTGCCTTATAATCACATCAAAACATATGCATGTAAGAACGTATTTCATTTGCAAAAGTCAGTACTAGTGGTATTGTTGACGTGCTGTTAAATATTTAATTTTTATATATGTAAAAAATTAAAGTTTAGGTGTTACATATGTAAATACATAAGAATTATATGAAAAGAAAACAACAGAATTATATGTGATCTGTAAATTCCCCTAATAACTAACAGAACAAGAAACACTTACAATAGACAATGAACATAAAATCTCACCAGATATTAGGATAGTTCACTGCTGCAAGATGAATCCCGAGACCATGTCTGCTGCCATGCAGAGGCTTCTCAATCCTCATAATGCCACGAAGTATTAAATCTTCTGCTGTAGACTTAGTAGCTGGAAGCCAAGCATAACGCACGTTAGCAACACCACGAAAATTTTGCGTTATCTCGATGTGCTTGAGAAAACTACTAAAAAGAAATTTTCCAGATTGATCGAATATAGGAGCTCTTGAGATGCTTACTACTCCCTTCGAATCAACATAAGGATACATTCCAGAGAGAAAGAATCTCTGGACAGAATCAAAAGTAAGTTGGCTATCGACTGCTGCAGCTGCATTTTCCTGATCCATTCTAGAACTTATTGCATTGCATGAAATAGGAAGACAGAGATCATTTTCACCCACCACTTCGCCCATCAAATTCATAGGATCATTTTGTAAAATAAGCTTTGCATGCTTAGTCTGTTTATCCTTATGGTAAGGGTATCCTGAATTTGAGTTTTCTGAAGCGCTAGGAAAGGTATCCAAGCGGGAATTAAGTTCACGAGCACCTTTTGGTACACAAGGTGCACAGAATTCAGAACTTATTTCCGGGAAAAAACATTTTCCATGCTCATCAATCCATGCAAGTGGCTTGCTGAGACCTGTCTTTATATCTATATGTAGCATACGGACAAAGTCAAATAAGAAATGTTGATTCTGACAAGAAACTTCAAAAATTGCCTTCTTCGCTTGGAAGTTATCATGTATCAGACCAATTATATCCGCAGCAAAATCAATCCAATCACTGTCCTTGTAAAATAGAAGCCGATGAGGCAAGCCACTTTTCATAAAGTTGCGATAGTTTCTAACAGTACACTTTTCCATAGGAAAATATTCCCCAGCTTTAATCACTTCGCAGCACTTTAAACAAGCACTCTTGCATGGGTTAGTTACAAGTCCATGGTCATTGTCAGAGAAGTGAGGAGCAGAAGGCATTCTATTCTGCTTGGTTTTGTTATAAACAATTTCAACACTACTACTAATGCTTCAAGAATGACTCTTTAATTGCATGTGTTTGCATGTTCCTGCTAATATCCAGAATCTCATGTCTAAGAATGGCTTCAGCTCTGAACAGAAAAAGAATTAGAAGTAGTTGCCAACTATGAGTCAAGCAGTCTATTGAAACAACAAAAAAGCAATATTGGGAAAAGAAATATCATCTGAAGAAAAATATATCCAATTAAAAATTTACTATGAAGCCAGCTGACAAAAAAATTAAAGTAACCAAGAGGTGAACTCATTCACCCTACAACTATAAACCAACAAAATTAATATTCGATCAACATAAGCTAAATCTATTTGATCAAATACTTCGATGTAAAATGTAAGATAATTTTAGTCAAAAGCCACGACCACTAGATAGAATCAAAACATCAAGATGTTATCTGTGGAAACCGTATCTGGCAATAAGTAAATTATATATTCAACCAGAGGATTTGCGCATGTTTGGTTTGAATAATTGGAAGGAAAGCTAGCAAATTTTACCTAATAATTTTATAATGGATTTTGATTCCCATGGAATTAATAGATAATTGGATTTACTTAAGAAAGGTGAAGAAACCTGTCTTTATATCTATATGTAGCATACGGACAAAGTCAAATAAGAAATGTTGATTCTGACAAGAAACTTCAAAAATTGCCTTCTTCGCTTGGAAGTTATCATGTATCAGACCAATTATATCCGCAGCAAAATCAATCCAATCACTGTCCTTGTAAAATAGAAGCCGATGAGGCAAGCCACTTTTCATAAAGTTGCGATAGTTTCTAACAGTACACTTTTCCATAGGAAAATATTCCCCAGCTTTAATCACTTCGCAGCACTTTAAACAAGCACTCTTGCATGGGTTAGTTACAAGTCCATGGTCATTGTCAGAGAAGTGAGGAGCAGAAGGCATTCTATTCTGCTTGGTTTTGTTATAAACAATTTCAACACTACTACTAATGCTTCAAGGATGACTCTTTAATTGCATGTGTTTGCATGTTCCTGCTAATATCCAGAATCTCATGTCTAAGAATGGCTTCAGCTCTGAACAGAAAAAGAATTAGAAGTAGTTGCCAACTATGCGTCAAGCAGTCTATTGAAACAACAAAAAAGCAATATTGGGAAAAGAAATATCATCTGAAGAAAAATATATCCAATTAAAAATTTACTATGAAGCCAGCTGACAAAAAAATTAAAGTAACCAAGAGGTGAACTCATTCACCCTACAACTATAAACCAACAAAATTAATATTCGATCAACATAAGCTAAATCTATTTGATCAAATACTTCGATGTAAAATGTAAGATAATTTTAGTCAAAAGCCACGACCTCTAGATAGAATCAAAACATCAAGATGTTATCTGTGGAAACCGTATCTGGCAAGAAGTAAATTATATATTCAACCAGAGGATTTGCGCATGTTTGGTTTGAATAATTGGAAGGAAAGCTAGCAAATTTTACCTAATAATTTTATAATGGATTTTGATTCCCATGGAATTAATAGATAATTGGATTTACTTAAGAAAGGTGAAAAAAATCATTTTAAATTGAAAACAATAATATAAAATATTATCGCTCTGACTCACATGCCACTCATCACAAGAAACATTTTCATCAACCAACTAAGAAAAAAAAATTCACCAATTATATTCTCCGCCGAACTAATGAGGTAAAAAAAAGATACAATTCAATTCCTTTTATCATTTTCATTACCATTTCCTTTGTTGCAATTCATTCAAATCAAAAAATGTCTTAAGATTAGCCTTTCTTGATGAAATAATTAACGTCTGTTTAAAGTTAAGTGCATTGAATAAATCATTTAACTAAATATTAGTTATTTAATACGCTTCTTCAAGATTAACTTCTACAAATAATGTTATCCACTAACATAATTCTAGTCTAGCTTCCACCTAACCAATAAATGAAATATTAAATATCGGAAAATGATTTTCTGCACTAGTACTAAATATTACAGAGCTCAAAAAATGTGAAATCTTCAGAAAAAGTGAGATCTAAATCCATCACAAACACAATGTTAGCCAAAAGCGAGTATTTGAAAACACACAAGAACAGAAATCGAACCACAAAGTTAAGTTAACATAACTGGTAAACATTTTCAAAATCCAGTGGATTTAAATGAACTCAGTTCGACATAATACAAAAAGATCAACCTAGAACATGCAAACTTCAAGCCCATCCTAAAATTCAAAGTTTACAGCATTTTGATACATACGAACCCACCCACTAGATCAGTCAGTGCTGGCGCAAAATTGATATTCTAAATTCTAATCATGTTTGAATGATGATGCAAATTCCATTTTGCACAGGCTTTCACTACCTTAAAGGAACCAAATAAGAAAGTACACGATCCTACTAAAACATATAGCAAAGCTCATGCCAGAAACATTTGATAGAACCAGGGCAAAAAAAGGAAAAAAATGCATGTGATGATTACACTCTTTGCTAAGAGCTTTAATACAAGAATTTCGCAAGAAAGACTGGAAATATTAATAAAATAAATTCTTAACCACTGATGGGCTATATAGATTTCACATAAATATAGTGAAATACTTGAATTATAAATCTCTCATGAATTATTAGAGCTCATCCATCCAAGGTTTTAAATTATGTAAGCTTAGATAAGGACGAAGTAACATATGGCATGTAATTTGCTAGTGATCAGGAGTATATTGTTAAGAAATAGGATTGGAGCCAACCCCATCTCACCTAACCTCTCTCTCTCTCTCTCCCTCTCTCTCTCCATATAAATATAGCTATATAAATATACATATAAGGTAGGCAACAGAATAATGAAATCCCCAGAATACCATTAATAAATAACTTGCAAACAATGGATATACTTCAGAGGCTCTGACCCTCTTATAGCACAAATGGTGAAAGTCGAGCTATAATTGATTCTATATAAGGCATTTCTTTATAAGGCAAACAATTAAACTTCACAATTTAATAATTTTCCACTTGGAGACTAAACAATCATCACGTCCTCAGTGCAACAACAAAGACTCCTTACTCCTAAGATCTATTTGGGGCAACTTTTTAACTGCTTTCTTTCAAATAGTAATCGCAATCATATTTGGCTTTTCTTTTTACCTTTTTCCCTTAATTTTCAAAAATTATTGTGATAAGAAATAACTTGCTATAGCAAAATCTACTAAAATATGGCAACCGTGAGAAAGTTAATGTCTAATATTTAAAAAAAAATTATAATGACCATAGTAGCTTTTAAAAAAAAAATTGATTTTCACATAATAGCTTCAAAATTTTTTACGAGCACTATAAGCCGACCCAAAACAAAAGGCTACGAGAAAAGTTTAGCATAACTTCATTTTATCAATCGAAATAAATTTCATCAGCAAATC
>NW_018164478.1:4288968-4294746 GCF_001263595.1 Phalaenopsis equestris | reverse complement strand
AGTTTAAGGTATTTATATATCTGAAGCCTGAACTTTATTATTTATAAATATAGCACTCAAATAATTAATATTACATTAACAATAACTGTATTGCGTGAAATGCAATTTTTTATTATTTTTGTGCTCTTATTTTCAATGTGGATAAGATCCCTTATATTTTATTTTATTTATTTTTGTTTTCTCTGTCGTCCGTATATAGGATAAAGACAAGGAGAGCAACTGAAGCAGCGGCCATCTGCATTTGAAGAGCTTCTTGCGACAGAGAAGGACAAAGTTAAGTTTTGTGCAGAGAGAGCTAAGGAGCGAGCGAGAGAAGATGGGCAAAGGTGGAGATGGAGGAGAGGAGAACATGGCAGCATGGCTCGTCGGCATTAACACTCTGAAGATTCAACCTTTCAATCTCCCGCCACTTGGTTTATATGCTCTCTTCTCCTCCTCCTTTTCTCTTCTGGACTTGATTTATTACCCATGCCTTGATTGATTTTGATACTGATTGCGATGTTAAAATTGATTCTGATTTTGGATTTCTTGCTGCTCATGATAAAAGATAATTGGTTGTAATTTACGATTTGTTTGTATTGGATTGATCTTAATCTCTATGCCGGTTAGATGTTTCGGTAATCAACGATTTGCCCTTATGGCTCTTATAGGGCTGCTTGGCCACAAGGAGGGTTTAGCAATTCTGTGAATCCAGATTACTGAATCGTGGGAGGATTAGAAACCAGAAATTGTTTGGCGTGAGGGATGTTAAATCTTAATTAATTATAAAATTATTAATTGAATTCATAGCAAGGCTGAAGAGGGTATTGTTAAAACGGTGAGGTTTAAATTCCTCAAAGCTGTTAGGGGTGATTTAATTTACAATTTTCTTAAATCCTGCGTAAAACAGGATATCGAACAACCAACCCTTAGCTTCGATATTGAAGGACTGGCTTCTGGATTTTCGTATGAATAGTTATCTTTTAATTCAGGATTAGATTTTGGGCAGATATGATGCCTAATGCCTCTTCTTCAAGTAATTGATGCTTTGGTTTTTGAATTGTTGGCATGTGGCTATTTTTATTGATCTGAAGAAGGATGTCTTTTTGTATTGTTAAAATCTCTTTTCTTGCATCAATCATTGCATTTTGTTTTTCATTATCTAATTTAGGGGATGTCTGGTTATGATTTTATGTGGGATTTAACTTTAAAATGCCAGATGAAAAAATGGCAAATTTTAAATCCTGAATTTAGTAAATCAAGTTTCATCTCAATTCCTCTCATATTTAGGGTTTGAAAAATTGACCCAACATGTCAACTCAACCTAAATCTGACTCAAAAAATTCAGGTTCGAGTTAACCCGAATAATTTTTTGAGTTGTGTTCGGGTTTTAGCAATCCTATATCATTTAATTTTTTTGCTCGGATTTAGGTTGACCCACCAACCTGAAATTGATCCAAAACCAACCTACTAACCCAAAATTAACAAGAAATTGATCCGTCAATCCAAAAATAACCTGAGATTTACTCGAGAATGGCCTGAATTGGACAAGAGTATTTGCTATGCCTTACATTAAACGGGTTGGATTCAGGTCAGCGGGTTGAACACAAGTCCAATTAGAGTTGGACTTTCTGGCCTGTTTAATATTTAAGTCGGGTTCGGGTTAAGCTATTTCAGATTTGGTCAATTTCAGGTTAGGTTATACCCACAAACCCAGTTTCACACCCCTATTCTTAAATCCTGAATTTACTAAATCCTGGTGTTGATAGGATTTAGTAAATCAACTAAATCCGGATTTGTTACTAGACAACCTTAGTTTCTAAAATTTGTAATCTTTGTATTAAACTTCAGTTTCACTTTTGTTTGGACATGGTTGATAGTATGACTAATAACGGCCAACTTTGTCACCTTTACTTTCTCATAATTGGTTTAACTTTGGTCAGGCCCTCATGAGGCTCGTATTCGGATGAAAGCTGTTGGAATTTGTGGCAGTGATGTTCATTACCTAAAGGTTGAAATTTCCCATATATTGACTAAAATTGTTTTCTATTGCATGCTTCTTCTGTCATTTTTGAGTTGATTTTGAATCTGATAGATTTCTCTGGCTATAAATTTCACTGTTAAATCATAGGCGATGAGGTGTGCTCATTTTATTGTCAAAGAGCCCATGGTGATTGGACATGAGTGCGCCGGGGTTGTTGAAGAGGTAGGAAGCGAAGTGAAGTCTCTTGTTGTGGGCGACCGTGTTGCTTTAGAACCTGGGATCAGTTGTGGACGTTGCAAGCATTGTAAAGGCGGGCGCTACAACCTATGTGTTGACATGAAATTCTTTGCTACCCCACCTGTTCATGGGTCTCTTGCTAATCAGGTAAAATTTTTATAATGATATATACTATTTAGTTCTAAAGTCATGAAACCTATCTTATTAATGTGATGATTATCATAAGCTTATATTCATATGGATGTACTGATACTTTGTTAAAAGTTTCACCTTTTTTAAAGCTTTATCCAACATAGATTGATGGAAGCAGACTTTTTGGTTATGATTGGAATTCTTTGCCACTAAAAGCTGCTTTGGCTCAAAATTTGTTTCTTTATTCTATAAAAATTTCCAATTTTTTCTTAGATTGAAGTTTGAATATTTGCAGGTGGTGCATCCTGCTGATTTGTGTTTTAAGCTTCCGGACGAGTTGAGCTTGGAAGAAGGAGCCATGTGTGAGCCCCTTAGTGTTGGGGTGCATGCTAGTAGGAGAGCTAATGTTGGTCCAGAGACTAATGTGCTCATCATGGGAGCTGGACCTATAGGATTAGTCACTATGCTTGCAGCACGAGCCTTTGGAGCCCCGAGAATTGTTATAGTCGATGTTGATGAACACCGCCTTTCAGTTGCAAAATCTCTTGGTGCGGACGAAACTGTTAAGGTTTCGACAAATATTCAGGTTTAAATTTTTGTTTTTTTAATATGTTTGATAGATAGCCTTTTTTTTCCTAGTTGGTTTTACTCTATGAAGGGATTGGAATCACAGATTAGACTTAATACATTGATGAAATTTTCTTGTACACAACTTAGAACTAAACTTTTCATCATCTGATAATAGACTTTAAGTTTCCTAATTTATTTGATAACATTGAATCCAGAATCTCACATTACAAAAGACAAAAAGAAGTTTAGGAAGAAGAATAAGTAGAAAGAGAAATATTCTAGAGAGAGAAGTTTCGAGATTTCTATTGCTAGCACAAAATGCTAAAGAGATCTCCCATGGGAAAACTGCCCTTTAACCCCACATTCTTAGGGTTTCGGGCATTACAAGGAAATCAGCACTTGGAAAAAAGTTAAAATGTACATGACTAAACTATCACAATTATATATATATAATAGCTAAAAACTCTGATGGTTACATGTGGACAACTTTCTTTCTTAGTTAATGGAGTTGTCGAGTCCATTGATGACCTTGTCAACTAAGCTCTTTAACCTCAAAATGTTGAGATGGGTAGTTTTTTGAAGTGGGTGAGTGGTCTCCAAGATGGGGTGAGTGATCTTTACGAGTGATTAGATCAACATAATTTTTGTGAGTTTATTATGACTCTGATGAGCTCAATGTGATTTCACCGAGTTTATCATGTTTAATGCGTTCAACATGATTTTGGCAAGCTCACCATGGATTACAAGTTTAGTATGATTATGACATGTTTATTATGAGTGATGATTTTATAATTAATCTTGAGAATTCACGATAAACTTAATGAGTTTCTGAACTTCAGTAAATCGGGAGAGTTCACAGTGAATCTAAAGAATTACTATTTTGATTTTTCTTGCTTGATTAAGTTGCTTTGAACTTTAAATTGGATCATCTTAAACCTAGTTTATGAAATATCTTAATGTACAGAGCATACTTTGGAAGTAATAACAATTAACGCAAAATCGACAAACCTCGTTCCATGGCACCTACCAAAGTCTTTTCTTTTGACTTCTTCATTTTCTCCTCCGGTTATGCTTCAGATTGATTGTACTATAAGCAGTACTATAGTTTTTGATAGGATGTTTATCTTTATAAGCATGATGAAAGCAATAAGTCGAGATAAAGTTGTGAAATAGAAGTTGGGCCAACGGAAAAGCAAAGGAGTTACTAATATTTGAAGAAAAATTGTTTAGATTGACAAACTAAAAGTATAGAGTTGAACCAATTGATCTTGGATATGGATGAATGATTGCATTAATAATATTGTTAACAATATTTAAAATAGTGTAAATGTAATTTGTGTTTGAGTGATTAAGAAGATTTGGTGTTGTACTAAGGCGAGATAAAATTGATAAGAAAAACATTTTAAAAAAATTGCAAAAGCCAACACTAAGGAACATATAAATAAATGTTAAATATATGAAAAATATGGTAAGGTGAAAGAAAGGAATGCAATCATGGTTCCATCAATTCCCTTTTAATGGAATACTTGTTAATACATTGTTAAACCGGAGCCGTAGGCACTTTCCTCGTGATCCACTAAATCTAGTGGTCCCACTAAACTCACACCGAGCCCGCCAAATAATTTGAAGACTTTATTTTAGGCGCAAGACTAAAAAGGCAATTTAGTCATTTTTTAGTTATTTTTGTTTGTTATAAATATGGTGTAATATGATAAGGGTTATGGTATGTAATTGTTATCTTTAGTTTTAGGAGTTAGAGTTTGAGTGATAATTGTCTACTTCTCGAATTGTAGGTATATCTTTTATGTATTTGGGATTGCTTTGTTTTGTGCCGGTAGAGAAAAATACTTTATTTTACCTACCCTAATTTCTGTTAGTGATATAAGGCTATATCTAGTGTTGTGGTGCTGTACGATTATTATTATACTTCCACTATTCTTCAAGCCACTGTTTTTTTTTTTTTTTATTTACGGTTGGTTTATGGTATTACACACATGATTTATTGTTGTTGATGGAAAATGTTAAATTTCGGTGCTTGTGATTTGTTACATGTACTTTACTTTGAGACTGCATCATCTACTCATTAGAAAAAGGATCTTATATGGCTATTTATTTATTTATTTATTATTAATTTTATGAACTTGTTGTTTATTTAAAGTCAAATTGGGCCGATCTTGTGCTAGCCATATCTACTAACTTAGGTAGGAGGTTATAAATGAGCGAATAAAGGCATATTAATTATGAGTATTGGCTTAATAAAATTTATCTTTTTAGTTTCAATCTTGTTTGCAATTTTAATTTGTGATGACTTCGAGTGCAACACAATTGCGACCACCTATATCCTGGATATAATCTCTTTGTACTAGCATAAGATTTACTTCTTTTATATTGATGTTTTTGTATATTGTTTATATTTCATCTATATTTTATGATTTAGATTCGTAAGTGAAATTTGGCATATTGAAAATTCATTTATAGGAGTTCAATTGTAATTGCTAATTTTCCAGGATTATTTTGTTTATTTCCTCATCTGTTAGGTTTAATTCTAGTAAGGATTCTTTACATATAAAGAAGACAAGCTGTTGAAGTAATTTTTTGTTTGTAATATATGATACCTTATGTATTTTTATATTTATTCATATTATGCTCATATTATTTGTCTTAGAAAATCCTTTTATTGAACTATCCATTTCTTTTATTATCCAAAAGAACAGTTCCTGATAGATTTGCAGGCTCTTACTTTGGAGTGATTTTATCCACTTTGTCAGCCTCCACATCTTATATTACCTTAGTGAATATTTATCTTAAAGAGAATATGATAAAGTCTTGTTTATACATAACTGGATAAATGATTAAATATGAGTTTTTATATATAT
>NW_018164478.1:4284951-4288868 GCF_001263595.1 Phalaenopsis equestris | reverse complement strand
AAATTTTATAAGATGGTGGTGAGACCTACAATGTTGTATGGAGCAAAAAATTGACCTTTAAAAGAGGAACATAAAACAAAAAGTGTTGATGCAAAATGAATGTATTTGTGATAAGGTTTGTGTAGCTGGTTGTTGTTTATGATAGTTGATTTGTTGTTGACAAACTTACATTTCTTCCTTGATCTTCAATGATTGTTGGGATTGGTTTTTTGAGCTGTGATGAATTCCAACCTTTATTAAAATTTAACCAGTTTTGAATATATTTTTATATATTTAAAATCTAGGATGAAATTTTAATATTTTGTTGCAGGCAAGTTTTGAGCTCTAGTTAATCATCATTTTCTCTTTATTTTAGTGGTTTTTATTGGTTTGATTTGTCTCACTATTTCTTGTGTTTGTCTTGTTTGATTTTCTTTGCAACTTTAGATCTTTAAATACTTCCTTTCTTCATTTTTTCCTCTTTAAAACTTTTAAAGTTTTTTATTTTTTATTTTCTCTTCGTTTTAAGATGAACCTTAACCCACTGTTTTAAAAGTGATAGTTATCGTGTATGCTTAAATGTAGATGTTGGCAACCATTTTTTATGCAACCCATGGCTTGAAATCCCCTCCGATAGACATTTTGGAAGGTTCACTTTTTTGGTGGCGTGGCCACACCCAACCCCGGGCGTGACCATACCCAACACCTGGCGTGCCCATGCTGTAAACTCCCAAAAAATGTCTAGGGCCCTCAGGTAGCACCAACACGCCCGAGGATGGTGTGACCACTCTACCCAAACAGAGAGCCCATCGTAATTACACTGGGTCTCAAGCTTGACCACGTCCAAATTTTTTAAGGCGCCCATGACTTTCATGGCGTGATCACGCCACCCAAATAGAGAGCCTGACATAATTACGCCGGGTCTTGAGCGTGACCATGTTGGGTCACCCGCTTTTCTCATTTTCTGTCATCGGTATCTCTCTTATTCCACCGAAAACCACTTTAAAGTGCATGTTTAAGGGGATAATTAGGGAATAACCAATGAGGAAGATCTAGGAGAGTCATGTGGCTCTTTTTGGGACACTTGGAGCCCTTGGAGGAAGGGGTTTGCATGCAAGCATATGGAAAGGGGAGGAACAAAAAAAGTTGGAGATATCTAGCCATTGTTCTCCTATGGTCCATCTTCTCCCCAAGCTAGATTCCTGTTAAAAGGGAAGTGCTGAGAACATCTTCTTCCTCTTACTCTTCTTGCTTGGAGATACATTTTGAGGTGAAAAGCTTGAGAGATAGAAGCAGAATGAGGCTTCTTATATAAAAAATTCTTGCTTCCTCTCCCTTGCCTTCTTCATCTTCTTCCTCTTTCTCCACCACTTCCTTTGAGTGTGTGAGAGGAACTTCTTGAGGAGGAGATTGGCCAATGAAGGAGCAATGTGCTTTCTCACCCACACCAAAGGAGAGCTTCGTCCTAGCTTGAGGAAGGATCGCTGGAGCTTCACAGGAGCTCAAAACTCCATCGGAATCTTGTCAAACTCTCCTCCTAGAGGAGACCTTCTTCATTCTTTGGAAGAGTAGAGTGAACTTCGCCGAAACCTCATCATCTCTTCTAATGTTATGAGAGCTTCATCTGAAACACGAGCTTGAGACGTCGATCAACCACCATGGCGGTGAGCTTCCTTATGGCCCTTTGCATTTTATTTCTTAGCCAACTCTAGGATGTTTGTAGAGAATGTTAGATTTACGTTGTTGATTTCCAAGAGGTAGCTCATTCGTGGCAAAATCCTTTGCAAAATCCGAGTGACTTCCCATTATAACCCTTTGATCTAAATCCTAGTGGGTCGGAATCTCAATTTCCCACGGCTTTGGTGCTTCCAACCTTTTTTGGAGAGGTTGGAATAGTTGGATCTTGAAAAATGGGAAAAACTTTGTAGGTAGTCCATTCTATAAGATTGTGGAGGGCTAGTAGAATGGAAAAAAAATTGTAGGTAGTCCATCATACAAACAGTGAAGGACTTTTCTATGAGAAATCATAGGATGAAGTCCTCCACATTCCTCGCCAAAGCTGGAGGAGGTTATGTCGCATATCCAAGAGCTAAAAGCCTAGCTGTCAATGTGTGAGTGAGAGCTTTAGTTTAGTTTGGCTTTTTATTGATTGTGATCAATTGCATATTGCATATTGCATATTGCATATTGCATGTTTGTAGGCTCGTGGGTTTGGTCGCTCACATGAGGTAAGTATGACCGGCCACCAAACATCACTTGGCTTAATTGATTGTTTATCGCTGGACGACTTAATTAGCTGATAAATACCGGTCAACCAGGCCATACTCCTCTTGACCACTATGTGCATGCCTTGTATGTGGCGTCGCTGAAATGTGACATGTTTTCTACAAGCATATTTGTCGGTTATATAACTGACAAGCTACGGTTAAACATGACGTTTTTGGTTCTCTAATGACGATTATGACATCGATTAATATAAATCATCGCTAAATCCATTGATAATTTTATTACCAACAATTGTTTTCGCTACATCAATTTAGTCGCTGCTAAACTATTTGTAGATATATTACCCACAATTTTTACGTTATCATCGACGGTATTTGACCGTTGGTAATAAGCTAAATTCCTTTAATGATATAAAATGACCGATAAGTTTAGAGAGCTTTCTTTCTCTTCTCGTGGTTCTTCTTATAAAAGAAACTTTGTGATATGAGATTTCTTCTATATCATTCTCTACTTATAGCACTATTCTTATATTACTGGGTCTTTATCCAAACTGTATGCACTCAGGGACAATACGAGACCTTACATCTTATTTAGATTCAACGAGTACTAATTTGAGATAGTGTGTTATTTAAGAGAAATTTAATATTCAAATTGATACTGATGATGTCGTGGATAAAGTTGATGTTTGTTATGAAGAACGATGTACCCCCATTGTCAACATTAACGTTGACTAAAGTTGTTAATAGTACAAACATTAAGCATAACCAACAAGAGTAATGATTGTCATTGCAGACCAAGCCAACACCAATAAGGTTAACGCTAGCATCAACGTACACCAGCAACCTCATTGTCCATAATTGATGCGCTAGCACGAACGTCAGTTATAAATATAAGTACATATCAGCAACCTCCAAAAAAAATACATGTTTTTCATCAACACGAACACCAACAATTGTTATTGTATTCTTTGTCACTTATCTGATAGATAACTATGACACATCATGTCATAAATGATGCATGAATGATCCTTCATACACCTCATGACTTCTCATAATATATAAAAAAAAATCATCTTTTATAGTTTATATAATGCAACCATTATCACATATACCACATAATTTTTATATATTTATAAAAAAAAATCATCTTTTATAGTTTATATCATTATCACATATACCACATAATTTTTATATATTTACATATTTGAAATCTAAATTTTAACATTTACATTTATAATACTTTAATGCCATAAATCTAAATAAGAAATGATGTATTTGGATTCTAAAAAATGTTAATAATATTAATTTTGTTGATGTAATATTAAATATTTGAGTATTTGTATGTAAATACGTAAATATATCGGACGTAATTGCAAAGCTCTCGATGGTCAATATTCGTTGATAAACTAAAATTAAATATAGGGGATAAATTAGGCCGGCTCAAACGACGTGTCGGCCCGATCGAGAAGGACGGTCCAAAACGAATTGTGGGCCCTGGCCCAGCGAAGCTTATTACATATGCCTGATAATTTCGATAATTCTGTAATTATTGTTTTATGTGAAAGCAATAAATTAATTTATAAATTTATTTAAATCTCAGAAATTTATATTTTTATTGATACAAAATGCTTCTAAATATTATAGGGGTGTAAACGAAGGAACACGAACAAACAGAACATATGTTCGTGTTCGGTTTGTTTAAAATTTAGTTTG
>NW_018164478.1:4250864-4284851 GCF_001263595.1 Phalaenopsis equestris | reverse complement strand
ACCATTGTCCCAAATTAACCTATAAGTTTCTCATAGAATTGTCCCAGAACTTGTTTGGGATCATACGGGTTTTTATATGTTTACACATCATTCTCCATTCTCCTATATCATAAATCCCTTTGCAACATCATGTAATTTTTTTCCTCCAAATCATCATTTATAAATATTTTCCTTATAGCTAACATCTTGAATTGAAAGAATATGTCCCTACTAGTGCATGTATTATTCTAATTGTGGTTAATTATACTAAGGGACAAAATTTCTATTTAGGCAATGACTTCTTTTTATTATAAGCCCTTACTGACAAGCATTGCCTTGTATCATCTGCTACCGTCGTGAACTTCTTTAATATGATCTACTGACTAATTCCACAGGACCTCCTTCTTTCCCTTTAGAAATTATGGAAACTATCATGTTTAATTAGATAATAGTAAATCTATATCTTCTTTCATAGCTACCTTTAACTTAGCAGATTATTCATGTCTGGAAACTTCTTCAAAACATTATTGTTTGCCTATATAGGTCAACCAAATATAGTGCAGTGCAAAAGAATATTTATGAATTGGTCCAATAGTTTTGTTGAACCTCCTTCCTAAAGCAATACAAGTTTTGTAAAACTCAATTATAAGAATGTCTTTCAATGGGATCATGTTCGATTGCAAAGCTTTAAGAACTGCTTTCAAAATGTTCTATACAAAAATCTTCAATGAAAAATACATGTTATCTCCCAATAACTGTTCAATTTTGGACATCCTAAAATGATAATCAAACTCTTAAATATCATGGACAATAAACAAAAATATTTTAGAATTAGCATCAAGTTTACTTATGGCAACATAGGCAATATAAAAATAGGAAAGATAATCAAGCACTTTCGAGAAATAAATGTTTAGCTCGTTATTGCTCCTAACGTTAGTGTTTTGAAATACATTGTTGTGGAAAGACTTTGCTGTTCAAGTATTCCTAGAGTTAATAGCCTCAACTCAGAACATTTTTGGTAACATAGTATGCAACTAAAGCTCCTAGCATTGTTAAATATTTTATACATCCACTCAGCCACCATTTTGATAAGCTTTTCTTGCAAAAAGTCATCTTTATTTTGAGGTCATTCTCTACATAGTAGACCTTGAAATCATCTTATGTATTCTCCTTGATAATCTAATTGTAAGCACTTCAACTTCAGATTTATTTCATTCTAGACTTAGTATTCCCGTTTAAGTTACCAAACAGAGCAAATCATAATAATAATAATAATAAAGCCATATCTCCTACTTGAGTCATCTATAAAATCATAAAATAGTTAAAATTACCAATATAAGTAATTGTAAATGGCCCCCACACATACATCAACTTTGAAATTTTGGAATCTCCATCACAACTAAAAGCTTCTTGTCCAATAGAAAGTGCAGCTTCTTGTTGTACAAATAAATCTCTATTTGCATCCTCAAAAATGCAAAGTCCATTCAAAATTCTCAACATCAATCCTTCTTCATTAGTCATCCCAATAAACTATTATAGATTTTTTTAAATGATGATTTATATCTTATCTACCAATGAGAGATGTAGCAAAGTTGCAATCAATATAAACACAGCGGGGTCAAAATAGAATGAGGAATAAAAGTTGTTTAGCTAAGAAACATTTTAGTTTCAATTCCTAAATCAAACCAATGGCCAACCCCAACACACCAACACTTTATAGGTGTTTCCTTAGTAAAGGCCATTCCAGAATTATTAATCCCTGGATTTAGAGATTTAGGAATCAAAACTCTGCTAATCTCATCTTGACTCTTAAACAATGTCCAGCCCCACCTCTTCCAGTCCCAGTTCTTCCTTGTAGTTGTACAATAAAGCCCAACAGAAACTAATAATGTGCTAGCAAAATTACAAAATTGCAGTTAACTACATAAATCTAGCACCCAAAGCATTATTATTTACAAATCAAGCAGCCTCTTTTGTCCATTTTTCAAATTGTCACTCAAATTTCAAAATTTGCGATAAACCAAAAAAAGTTTTCAATTTATCAAATTCTCAATGTTTCGATCGTGACAGACATGCATGCATCAATTCGGTAGTTCATTACATGGGTGCTAGTTTTGTAAATAGCAATGTTTCGAGTGTTGTGTAAGTAATTATCCCATATAAACAAACACTACCAAATACTTATGAGGTGTTTGGCTGCACCCAAGATCAAAATCATAGCACCCAAAACAAACACTCGAAATATTGCTATTTATGGGGCATTAACATAAATCTAGCACCCAAAACAAACACTACCAAATACTTATGGGGCATTAACTTAAATAGGATTTAGTAAACCATGTAGATCCGAAATTATCAAATCCAAATGCATTAAGATTAATAAAGTCAAATACCCATGAAATGTTGGCAATGGGATAGCGACAACCCGCAGGTGTGTTTTCTTCCGCCCTTAAACCGTTAAATCCAACAAATAACCGGATTTAATAAATCAAGGATTTACTTCAAAAACGGGGGGAAATTGGTGAGGTTTATTAAAGCTTATTTTTTTGAGTTTGGCTGGATTTATAAATCGGGCAAAACTTCAAAAAATAGAAGTGAAATCCTGATGTAAATCCTGTTAAAAGTGCGTACCAAACGCCGCCTCGGTTTGATTATATATCTATAAAAAAACAATGAACAAAGAAAAATGGATGCTCTCATGCAGGTCCCATCCAACTTAATTCTCCACTCCAAATTAGCCATCTAACAATAAAAAAAAAACAAACTTTAATTGCTCCACCGAACAATTTTCCTTGCAAAATTCTAGCCCTAACCCTACCCAAGAGAACAATATACAAAACCATACACTCAAACAACGAACTCGGCTCTCAGCCAATTCCGATCGGATCAAAGAGCTCAAAACCCGCATAGGGTTAAAGAAATGGATACCAAAACAATCAAAAGATAATTAGAAAGCATGAGCTATATACCTCGAGCCATCATACATGGAATAACTCATCGATCGAGGGTGGGCTCTCTCTCCTCTTGATGAACATACAGCAGAGAGTAGAGAACAGGAGAAGAGCCGAGGACTCCAGAGGAGCGGAAATGGGTACATATATCACTAGAAAGTCGCCTTCTTTTCTTTCTTGCACAAAAAGTAATGAGGCGGCACGCCGACTTTAGAGATTCGACGGCCGGTATCATTCGATGACGATGGCGGCGGTGATCTGACGATCTACCGTTCTGCATAACTGTGTGCTTTATAGAAATGTGAAAAATTCTTTGTTGAATTTTTTTTTTTTTTTTTAACTTTTTTTAAGAAAATGGTGTGTGAAACCCACTTTATAGAATGAAAAAAAATAAATATGATACATGTAGAAAATTTAAAACAGTTGAGTAACGAATTATCGTCTTAATGTTATACAAAAACGAAGCACACCGTACACTCAAGTTAAGTAAAGAGAATTAAAAGAAAATACTTGAATTTTTACATGAAAAATCATGAAAAGAGGAAAAAACTGCAAGGTCAGAACAGATTGAATTGATTCACTATGAATAGTGAGTATAAATGTTCATTTTTCTCCTGAATTAGAGAAGATGGATTACAAAGTTGATCATTGTAAATTTACTATAGTTGTTCATTGATAGTAGTCGTAATCTAGCATTAATGAATATAGTTATTGGTGCTAGCAGACAGTATAGGTCGTAGTCGATTGTTATGTAAGTAGTTGTTCGTCATGAATGTTATAGATGATGGTTGTAGCATCAAATTATTTTATAGGTAATAGTTGAAAGAAGTGATAGTAATTGATTGTGTGGGTCGTAGATGATTGTTTCAGGAACGTCGGTTGGTTATAAGGTAGTAATTGAGAGTTGCACAAGTTGTGAGTTGTGTATGTCATAGTTGGTCACATAGATCATAGTAGTGATTTGTGACGATGTTCGTAGACAACGTATGTTGTAAATTACGGAGTCGGGAGCTACAAGATTTGTGGACTGCATATGTCGTATTTGGTCACATAGGTCGTAGTGGTAAGCTATGATGACATTCGTAGGTCATAGAGGTCGGAGTCAAAAGCTCCACTACTTGTGGACCACGTATGTTGTAGTCGTGAACTTTGATGACGTCTAAGCTGCAATGAGAAAGATTTGGGAGTATAGAGAAAGTCATCATCTTCGAGGTGCATTGTTACATTGTCTTCGGAAGGCATTGTGCACCCAATGTGGGGTGCATTGTTACATCATCATCGATGGGTGTCATTGCAAAGTATTTGAGGCGCATTATTACACAATTTTAGGAGTGTGTTGTTGCACTGTATTTGGGTTGCATTGTTATATCTCCTTCAATATGTGTCGTTGCACCTTATGTGGAATGTGTTGTTACACCGTCATTGAGGTGTGTCGTTGCACCATGTTAAGAGCATATTGTTTCACCGTCTTTGAGATACATTATCGGACTATATGCAGTGTATGTTATTCCAAAGGATGCCTAGTCTCTCTGCCATCTACCTTGGATTCTGCAGTGCACATCGTGATTCCACGAGAGGTTTCATTGCAACGGCTCAAGGGTAGTCAACGTTGATCTACCGTAGACAATGGCCCCTGGTCGACAGTGGTTAACGACTGTAGAGGTGGGAGGTATTTGTTAGATCTGCGGTGCAAAAGCGATGTTGGACTTCAGGTCATCCTCCAAGCTTCAGTTTTCTCCCGTTTCAAGGTCACCCCCCTATCCCTCTCAAGAGAGAGGGATAAGACTTTTATTTATAGAGTCTAAGATACAACTCTCAGCAAATAAGGAATGAATTTGAACCATTCTATCAGACACCCAAGAGAGATTCCCTTAATCGGACAACATTCAACGAATATTTGAGTTTCTTAAGAATGTCATAATTGAGTGATCTTGTGCTCGCTAAATTTGTCTTTCGGAGATGCTCGGTTTAACTATATTCTTGTCATATTTGACATCTGTTTAATTATCCAATTATGCACTAAAACTTCTAAAAACAGTTTAATTGCTTAGTGCGTGCTTGAATTGACTCATAATAGACCAATTTTGATTTTGTTTAGTTCATCTTGTCGAACCGATCAATTTGATTGTAAGTTTACTGAAATTGAAGTTTATGATAATTTTTAATTAAAATTTGAATATTTTATATTTAAAAAATTATCTCGAGATTCGTATCGGATGATAAAAATTTGTTGATGGGTATCAAAATATTTCTTAGTATAAGTTTGTTGTAACTCTTGGGAAAATTTCACCATAACATACACAAAAAATATAACTCGACACAATAGTGAAAGACTCCCATAAACAAACAGACAAACAAAAATAAATGTAAAAAATATGGCAAACAACATACACAAAAAAAAGAACAGTTATGACCACGTAAGGAAAGTGCTTCCAATAAAAGTTCTCCAGCCACAAAAGCATCAACCAGCCATGGAACTGAACTTTACATTCCCGAGGAACAGCACCATGATCAAGCAAGTTGAGATGAGCTCTTCAAAAAGAGACCAGTTCCAATGAGAACCAACTTAAACACGTCTTTCTGATGGGAGTTCTCAACTAAAAATCAGACATGTCAATCTAAATAAACTACTAAGGTTGTCAACTTAGCCAATAAGAAAGAAGACTTCACCTTAGTATTATGTCCTCTATCCGCCGAGTAAAGGGCAATCAAAGAATTAATAGAAATTTCCTTGACCTATTATTTGCTACTACGTTCTCTTATTCTGTCTTTCCCTCTCTTGTTTTATGTTTTATTCTTTGGTTGTGATTCACATGACAGATTCAGATTCAACATCCAAAAGAGTGCGGAAATATTCGATCGGTTTGGATGAATCGATTTTCAAATTGATCAAATCGATTGCAACTGAAATTCAAAATTCGAAAAACTGGACCAATCAAAATTTCGATACAACCAAACCAAAATTTAATTCGGTTTAAATGGTTCAACTATAAACAAACCCATATTTACTTGTTAGCTGGAGTGCAATTATGATAAAGATCATAAATTGCATATCTTATATGTACAATATCGATTTGAATTTATGAATCCTCACATTAATGTTGAATTTTTTGCTTTCGATTTGTCTGTTTTAATGAAAATTAAACAAGTAACCAAAAATCGAATTTTGAGGTTTCTAAAAACAAAAATTGATAACCAAATTAAATCAGCCAATCTTTTTCGATTTAGTTCAGCTTATCGCTTTTGACCAAATAATGCACACCACTATCCCTAGGTGATGTGAGATAACTTATAATTCATGATATAACAATAAGGTAACTCTGCTGAGATTAAATGATGCTTTAGTTACATTCCTTATATTTCCGCTATGACATATAAGAACTTTGATCATATTAAAAGGAAAAAGAAAATGATAAATAAGACAATTATGTCAAGATATCCTAATATAAATTTTCAAGCTGTTAGGCTGCACTTAGGATTTACTAATAAGATTAATCTGGATTTTTTAAATCCAATGATGTTCAATCCGAAATTATATTTGGAATGATTTTCTTTAAATCTATATGTACTGTTTAGCGTTTTATTTTAGGAATTAATACTTTAGCAAGCGATCCCCTTAAATTCGACATCGATGGAGGGATTTAGATAAGTTGAAGTCGCGTTTGGTGGGTTTACATTAAGAGTTTGTTTGGAGCAGCTTGTGTGTTTTATGATAAACAACTTATCTAGAAACGCTCCATGCGGGTCGACCGCGAGGGTGCACCTGCGGCCTGCGTTTAGTGTAAAAAAACTCAAACACTGCACTTATAAGCTGCCCCAAACAGGCCCTAAATCACACATAAATCTTTCTTAAAACAGCCTACGAAACACCACCTTTATCTGATAATTTTTTTAAAAAATATTGAATAATTGCCATAATTACATTTGAAAAGTAAATAATTTTTTTGCATATTTATTTCAAAATTAATAGGAGATGTACAAAAGCTGAATTTCTTCTTAAATGAAACTAAGAAAACATGGAATCTAAGCATATTATCTTTTAAACCTTCTATTTTAATTGGGGGCGTTTAAGAAATATGCCACACAATTCCCGTGTATTTCCAAATCTAACTCCTAAACTTTCATATTTGCATGCATAGTACTTCAATCTTTAACATCACATCAAAAATACCGCTATTATCAACCTCTTAAAAGTAAAATATACATGCTTCCTTGAACAAACAAATATGATAATCTCTTCTCAAGATTTGCTTCGGATTATCATATGCTCACTAATATTGTTTGGTTAGCTTTTCCACAATTTAGAATATATTTCAATATTGAGATGCGCAGCGCACACACTGTTTGGCTTTTCTAACCATCACATTTCAAATTTGAGATATCAACAAGGTTGAATCTTAAATCGAAGAACATAAACAAGCCCCATAATTGCTAAAAGCTCAAAATGTTTATATCTAGATACTCATGTACCACTACTCATTCTATAACTCATTAGTAACTATTACTAAACACTCTGCCAATTGCTAATCACTCAGCATTCAGTTGGTTATGAGTACCAACTAAGCAAAAGGTCTTTTTCAAAACAAGTTAGATGAGTTAGTCTATAAAATAACGAATGGGTTATATAAAAGGTGTGAGTATGATATAAAATTAAGTCTGCTTAATAAATTGGGCGAAAAATGAAACTCACAAAATATACATAATTTCAAAATTGGTTCTTTTATAAATGACAAACATCAAACATATTGGCTCAACAAATTATATTTATTGTATGTGACACATTACTACTTGTAAGAGCAACATAAGTAAATTCTTGTTTTAGTAGTTGAGTGTTGTCACTTATCAAACTATCCCCAACATCTCATCATGAGCAACACAACAGTGTCAACCCACTACACCATCACGTGTTCATTGTTGTACAATTTGATTGTAATGATTTTAACTATTCAAAACATTAACAAGCTTCTTATACCTAATTTTATGATTTTTTTTGCAATTGATTATCATTTTTAAAGAGAAAAAATTAGATAAGAAATATTATCACATCATCACCATCTTTGGTAGCTTGAAAATTGAGTGTGAATAATCTAATCAATCTTATTGATGATATTTAGATTTGTCATGTCTGTGTACTTAGTAGGACTCAAAACCTATAACTCATCATATTTAAATAACTACACAAAAACACCATTTATGATAGCCTTCATGAAATCACCACTACTAATTGCTTGGGTTGGTCATTGCCCTGCCCTGGGTATTAAGCCAACTTAGTAGCTGAATCTTTTAATCACATTTCAATCATATAAGTGCATGAATCACTTCATTCACTCTAAGCATTTAATGAGAATAATCCATCATATTCATTTAATTACTAAAAAGTTTTATCCAAAGTCAATAAATAAGGGTCTGTTTGGGGCAGCTTGTGTGTTTCAGGATAAGCTGCTTATTCTGAAACGCAACCCGCGGGCCGGCCGCAGGAGTCGACCCGCTGCCTGCATTTAGTGTAAAAATTCAAACGCAGTTTCAAATAAGCTGGCGAAACGTGCGAACCAAACGGTACGACAACGTTTTCAAAAAACGCCGCTCGCACTTATAAACTGCCCCAAACGGACCCTAAGTCTCACTTTAACTCATTTTTAAGGCTCCCCACATGTTAACATATTTTAGAATTTTGAAGGTTGCCTATATTTTCACAAGTGTTTGGAGGTTTATTTGGCGTGCTTACCTCACTGAGGTTTCACTTACATATCCTTACGAAGGTGCACTATAATCAATCGTAATAATCCCATCTATGCTCTTATATTCTCATTGCTCAACTCACTTCCAATAGTTTACTTGCTTGCACTTTTTATCAACATTGTCCCATTAAAGAAGGTACCTTGCAACAACATTGGCTATTGGTAAAAAGTGTGCCAATTAGACGGCGGCAATGAACCTTTTATATGATATAAAAGAGGGGTTTTACATACCAATCGCCCAAAATATTAAATATAATATTTTAATCGTTGAAACCTTAAATATAACATTGTAACTACTTTTTTTTATTACAACGATCCCCCTAAACCTACACATGAAGTTTTTGAGTAAAATTTTTGGAGGGTTAAAATGTTATATTTAAGTTTTATGTGGTTAAAATGTTATATATAATTTTTTAGGTGTTTTGTACGAAAGTTGATATTTTTAAATACCAACCATTCAAAATATTAAATATAGCATTTTAATCACTTTAAATTTAAATATAATATATTTACCATTATTTTCATTACAACCAACCTTCTAGACCCAGTCATAACATTTCTGAGTAAAAATTTTGTTTTTAGACATGTAAATACATATAAATTGGATGGTATGTATGTAAATGCCTAAAAAATTCAAATATACTGAAATTTATTATTTATATAACTTTGAATTCAAAATTTCTTCATAAGATGCATATATATATATATATATATACATGCGAAAAAAGAGCGGGTCAAGTCAACGAATGGTTCAGACTCCTTTAAAAGCAGGTCAATGGCACTCACGGGTTAAGATCACGACCTGCTTTGATCCAACGGTTCATGATTATCAATCCATGAAATAAATTTCGTTCGAATTTATAAAATTCTAATCTTGAACCCAAAGGAAAGTTAGGCGAAGCGGAAGATTACCGCTTTCCAACTTCAACAAAACGGATGTAAGTGCTCATACTAGAAGAACTGGTCGATAGATCTTCTCTGGACTTTGATTTCTTGGTATGCCTGCTTCGCAATAATTCTCTTTTTCATCATCGCTTGCTGTATCTTGCATTTTTATACAATTTTTTTGACTGTAAGATGTAGTTTCTGGCTTGGATTATAATTTAATGGTCTGATTTTTTATTGGGGATCAGGAAAGTTGATTTTTTTTTGGCTGTTTTAATGGCTAATGGTTTGTAAAGACTGGGGTTGGAGAGATCTGAATGTTTTTTGTCTGTGTTCGTGATGGCTTTGTCTGTTACAATTTGGGGATTTCATGGTTTCCTCTTTTTTGATTATGCAAATTTGGAACCCTAAGAACTCTCTTTAGGAGAATTCTACTTTAAGGAAGCGATGAATGGGTTTTTTATTTTTAATATATAGTTTTGATTGGTAATCGGCTGATACAACTAACCCTGCTATCAATTTAATTACCTTTGATGATATTCCAAATGTGGTTTGTGATTATACACGGCAAGTTTGATTATAAGATAGTTAAAAAAATGAAATTTTGGAAGAAATTAATGGATTATTAGAAAGTATTCTTTAAGGAAGATGGGATAAGTATTGGAAGTGACTTTAATGGACATATTGAGATTGTTTGAATTTGGTCAAGGAGTAAGCAATAAAGATGATTTCATGGAGGAGATTGGCGAGCACGAGTAATCTGAGTGAATCGAAGGATAGATTGGGAAGAGAATGGGGTTTCCATGTAACAAAAGCTTCATTGACTTTTAAAGGGGTCGCTATGTGTCCTCTATCCCATAAAGTTTTCAGCGCTTGTGCTCCTGATCTGTGTTTGAAGCAGGCTAAGCATTTTGAAGTTGTTTTGGAAGGTTGGTCGGAAGATGGTGCTGATAAGGAGAATCATACAAATGCCTAATCAACCTCATTCCGCTTAGTTGAATTTATAGAATATATTCAAAAGGGTATGTAGCCAACCAAATTATTCCTGAGGTAATCATTTGGATGATAGATGGAGTTGTTGAGCTATGTAGAACCTTTTTAGTCTATTTTACTTGATTATGTCCTATGTTACCTTATTTCAATATTTTATGCTTGTTCGTTTCTAGTATGTCCGTACATGTAAAGAAATATCCAATGCTTACTATTGAATCGTATTATCAATTCAACAAAATGGAATAAGTTGTCCATGAGGAGTCTTTTGTGGGAGCTTTGTCTGCTATAAGGTGCTAGATAAACAACTAAGAATCGAGCCAAGTTTAGCTTAACTCAAAATAAAACATTTTGATTCCAGCATGGGTGGAAATCAAAATCAAAATCACTGAGTTGTCCCAACTTGAAATGATAAAATTTTGAGTAGACATTAATTTGTTTTTCTACCATTCAATTTTAGTTGAGTCAAAATGATTCAAATTTTAATTTGTTATAAACATATTCATTAGTATTTTACCCTGTAATATACCCACATATGATGTTATTCATGCTGTATTTTTTATAAAAATACTCATTTCAAGTCATTTTTGTGCGGTTTTGAGCTTTTAAGGGCCAAATCAAACACCTCAAACCCAAAATACAGAGTCAAATTTGAGTGATTTTCAAGCAAGTTTTAAGATTCAAACTTTTATAAAAGCTCTTCTCAATGGAGAGTTGCACTTTTTCTTGGTCAACTACCGTCATCCGACTTGTATTAGCGGGCTATTTGTGTCTAACTCGTGGAATACACCGATATTAGTCTAGTACTCGATGGTAATGCTCAGTAAGATTACTCCATACCCTAGTCAGGCTTCAGGTTAGACACACTGTGGCCATAACTTCTTCTGAAGTCCGCGGTTCCGTTTACTTAGGATAATGCTAATGATGATGATTTTAACTCAACTTGGCCTGCATTTTTCTGCTTTTTTTTTGACTTAGGAGAGCATTCTATAGCTAATTCTGCATGGACTCTAAGTTTTGGATTCATAGTTTTAAAATTACTATGCACAAGCTATAAGCCTGCAGTCCTTCAATTAGCTTCTTCTCTTACATTTTTATAAAATCATATTTTTATTAGTTCATTTTATCACGTCATGTAATGTTCTAAAGACAGGTTTATCTTTTCCATTTCGTGTTGGCTGCAGGGTTTTTTCCCTGCTTTTTTATATTAGCTTCATACGCAACAATGGGCGACGATCTACTCGAAAAAGTCAGCGCCTTTGGCGAGCGTCTTAAGCTTAGTGGCACTGAGATGGGCAGGAAAGTGACGGCTGGTATGAGCTCCATGAGCTTTAAGATGAAGGAATTTTTTCAAGGTCCAACCCAAGCTGACAAAATTGTCGAAGAGGCCACCTCAGAGAACTTGGACGGACCTGATTGGGCCGCCAACCTCGAAATCTGTGATATGATCAACAGCAATAAGGTCAACAGCGTCGATTTTATCTGTGGCATCAAGAAAAGAATCATGGTGAAAAATCCAAGGGTCCAATACCTTGCATTGGTGCTTCTTGAAACCTGCGTCAAGAACTGCGAGAAAGCATTCTCCGAGGTTGCAGCCGAGAGGGTTCTTGACGAGATGGTAAAACTGATAGATGATCCTCAAACGGCGCTCAACAATCGGAACAAGGCCCTCGTTCTGATCCAAGCGTGGGGAGAGTCAGGAGACGAACTTAGATATTTGCCGGTTTATGAGGAAACATACAAGGTCTTGATGTTTTACCATTGGATTTGGATTGTAAAAACCAGATTGAATGAACATATATATGCCATGTTGATCATACCAAATCCATATTTTATTTTGCTTGATTTGAATTTTTATTTTTATTTTCTTGTAGAGCTTAAGATCTAGAGGCATAAGGTTTCCTGGACGTGATGATGAGGGCTTGGCTCCAATATTTACCCCTCCACGTTCAGCCCCAGAGACAGATTCAACTTTTATTGCGCCACCGCCCCTTCCAAATTATCCTGACTCTCCTATGCAGCATTTTACCACTGAACAAACAAAGGAAGCTTTTGATGTGGCTCGCAACAGCTCGGAACTACTTTCAACAGTTTTAACCTCCTCTCCTCCGCAAGAAGTTTTGAAGGTTAGTTTTTCTTCTAAAAAAATCTTTTTACTCTAATCCACCAGTGACTAGCCCTTGTTCGTGAGATCTAAATGCAAAATGGGAAACCTAACCTATGAATATCGAAAAAAGTTAACATCATGTTGAAGCTTGTGTCAAACTAGAAGACTCATCCAAAGTGTTAAAGGTGAAGTGGTATGTGAAGGTCTGTTATAATTTAACTCTTGAAGAGCCTTAGTGCACATTCAAGTCAAAGGTTTTTCTCGTGGTGAAGCTCGAAGAAATCTTCATTCAGTTATGGATTTTTGCTTGAATCATGGATTATGTTGTTGGCGTTTCTCCGTTTTAGCTTTGTGATCTGTTTCATTTTAGTCAAGGAACTCCGTACTCCGTAGTATATTTCACCATTTCTAGTAATCGTCTTGATAGAGTTTTTTTGGCTAATCTCACTTGATAATAGTCGTCATCTTATAATATTTGTTGTCGTCAAATCATTGCTGGTTTAAAATTTAAGCGCTCAAATGTTTGATCGTTCATAGTTTTTGTATGAAGAGTTCGTGGTAGTGCTTTTTAGGGTTATGAAGCTCTTAAATTTGATGGCACGCTTTCTTTTCATTATAGAATATATATGTCGATGATACATCTAGCTTCTAGGCTTGTTTTTTGGATAATATTTAAAGACCTACCAAATGCATAAATGATTTCTTTTTGAAACCAAGTATGTAAGTTTTTTTGTGTTAAAGAGCTGTTTCTTATCTTCTATGGTTTATAAATGAGAAGTTTTTTTTCTTCTTAAATTGATTGCTAACTCTTATGTTTGCAAGGCTATCAAGTCTTGTTCATAATGCACTTCCTCGTTATCGTAATTGTTTTATTTTCATTTTCTGAATTACTATAAATTTACATTTATATATAAGGGTTCTTATTTCTTTTCCATAATCCTGAAGTTCAAAACTTAAACTTTTAGCTCATTAAACTCTTTCTCATGTAAGATAACCATGACAGTGAGTAGAAAGGATTATAAAGAGGAGGAAAAAGATGAACTTTTAAGATATAAGAATCTAATAAGTAAGCTTCATACTTGAATAACAAAATTATCTCTCTTAAAATGGTTTCATGGCACACACTTAACCTATGATCAAAGTCATTGAATAGATGTCGAAGAAGGGACATCATCACATCTACAAAAAATATTTATTCATATCACCAAACTCTTTTACATATCTCAGAATTTTATTATTTATATATATATATGAAAGAAATAATGTTATTAACAAACTACTAATGAATTGTTATTTCCTAATCAATTTAACAAACTGCTAATAAATTGCAAACTTCTAATAGATTGCAAAATACTAATAATTTACTACTCAACTTAATGACAGAGGCCTTGAAAAAAAAGGCTTAAATACACACGTTGAATTAGTCATCATTTTTTTGTTTGCTCCAATTCCTGCAGGGTGCAAAACACAGTCTCCTTAAAGTTTTAGTTATAATACAACCGGAGTAGTTGCTATAATTCGCAAAAAATACTTCACTTATGAACAGTGAAAAGTTAATACTCCCAATGAATGATAAAAATAATAAGTTTGATATCATGAAGATGGATGTTGATGTCTTGTAAAAGAAGATATATGCTCTTTCGTTCAAGTTCTTTTCTTTTAGAAGAAGATGCACGCTCTTTTGTTTAAGTACTTGCTTTTCTTTTATTTATTTTTTAATGCTCATTGATTATTTTCCATGCAAACAATTATTTTACTTGTCGAGCTGATAATAATTTTATTATTCTAGTAAGTTCATCAACATCCATCTTCATTATGTTACCTCAAGAAAGTTTGTCAGCGTCTCGAGGGTAAGGAATTATGCATGACTACTTTATTTCTTAATGCTCATTGTTTAATTTTCAGTAATTTAACTACGCTTGGAAACATTAATTTTATTGTGCTATGAGCAGTAAAAAAGGAAACATAAATGATTATAGAAAAGAGGGTTTTTGACTGAATGAAAGGAAGGGAAAATTAATTTATGAAACATATGTGTTAAAAATGATGATAAGAGGATTCAATGTCTCGATAGAACTCTTGCTTTCAGAGTAACAACCTTACATATAGAATAAACCTACAGCCTTAGCCTTAATACCAATTCGATGTAGGCAGGGAATGAAAGCATTAGTAAAGATAATAAAGGGGGGAAATTTTGAAAAGATTAAAGGAAAATAACTTGCCAGGTCATATTTCAACAAGGTGACTACCTTTCCCCAAAGTTTTTTTTGTTCTTACAGCTGATCAAGGATTGAGATCATGTACTAATTTTTTTATTCATTTCACGGAGTTATCCTCCATCCTGAAAAATGCATTGGTTTCATCACTATCGTTACCATTAACCTTGTTCTAACTATTTTAGTGCAGTATTTTGAATTCTCATTTTTCATTTTTTTATTTTGAGTGTTGCTTGAAGTGTTAATTTTATTTTTTATCAATTTATTTTGAATAACTTTTATCAATGCTACTTAGGGTCTACTCATTTTCTTTCTTCCTCATACACTAACTTTAACTACCCATCTAATGGGAGTGCTTTCTCTCTCTTGGACATAATTGAATCATTTAAGTCTTTTATCATTATCTACTCATAATTGAATCATTGAAGTCTACTCATTTTCTACTCATTTTCTTTCTTCCTCATACACTAACTTTAACTAGCCATCTAATGGGTGTGCTTTCTCTCTCTTGGACATAATTGAATCATTTAAGTCTTTTATCATTTTCTTATCTTCAATAGATCCCACTTTAACAGTACTCTGATGTAGTCATTATTCAATTTATCATTTTCTTAGTTTACCACACCTCTATATTATTTCTACCATTCACAGCTCATCTAGTAACAATATTTGTAATACCCCAATATTCAGAATCATATAGGTTGTCACCTAATTATAATTTCATAAACTTTACTGTTAAGTCTTCATTATATGTTTTTATTTTATAATAATTATATATCAATTTTTTTTTAATTTTAACCACCCATCTTTAGCTCTAGAAGTAATATTTTCATCTATTTCTAATTTTTTTGTAGAATAAATCCAAGAATTTTATCTTATCACACCCACAAATTATTTTATTTTTTAATGATATTTCTTGACTACTATTAATATCACACTAATTGAAATTGTATTTCATATACTATGTCATTGTTCTATTAACTCTAAGTCTCCTTTTTAAATTTATTTTTTCCATTTTTCTAATTTTATATCTATTTCAACAAATATCTTATTGATCAAAGCTATGTGATTTGTAAAAGAAATATACTAAGGTACCTCACTTTTTAAATATCCTTTGTATGCATGCTTATAAATATGACAAAATTGTATTGACTTAAGGATTGATCCGTGACATGATCATACTCAAAATTGACAAATTTCACCTTACAGCTACTTCTAATACTAGTTGATGCCAATGATTAATCTTTAATAACTTTTAACATACATTTGGCACACACATTTCCTTATTCACACACATCTAATCAAATCTACTGGTACTTGAACATTTACCTTTTCAAGATTAATAAAAATCATATGAAAATCCTTTATCATCTTTTTATATCCATGCATTAATTACTTTAACAAATAGATTACTTTTACAGTGGATCTTCCTATCTTGATTCGTTGAATTTTTATAATTTTTTAAAATTTATATTTCATTTATTCTCTTCTCTAGCCTTTTAGTATGAATCATAAGTTTTAAGCATTTATAGTTAGCATAATCTTAACCATCTCATTTACTTTTAAAATAATTATTGAAATCAAAGTGATTCTTTTATAATCATTTGACAACTTCTTAGTCTTAAAATTTAATAAAAAATATTTTTTCAACCAAACCATTGTAATTTCTTCCATAACTCTTTAAATCGTAATCGGCATTTCATATGAACATAAAAGGTTTTTGTCTCCTTTTTAGAGCTAATCACACTTCACATATGTAGATTCATTGTTGAAATTCAAAATGATGTGGAATAATTTTATTGATATGAAAGAGGGTATAAACAACCCTTACATGAATCCTAAAATGGAAAAGACAATAAAAATAAATAACATGAAAGAATAGATATAACATCTACTATCTTCAATTAATCAATTCATATTATTTATTTAGAGATGAAGGAAATATCATAAAATAGAAAAGGAAATAAATTTAATCTAAGACAATTAGTCTAAAATAGGTAAGGAAATAAAATTATATTAGGAAATAAATCTAATCTCCATAAGTTCTAACGAGAGTAAATTATTTCCTAATATAACTTTTAACACTCCCACTCAAGTTGAAATATGGTTGAAAATTATGTTCAACTTGAATTTGAAAACATCATTAAATGTGCGAGGAAGATTCTATGAAGCAGAACTTGGAAGTCTTTATCCTGTACTGCAGTTGTTTTTTACTTCAATTCCTACAGTGTCTGTAGTTATGCGAAAGTCTTCTACTGGTAATGTTGTAAGGGAGTTTGTAGGGGAGTAGACAACTTACAGGAAAGTTGACTTCTAGTTGTTTGCGTTTGTCTTTAATTGCAGTTCTTTCAGTGTCTGTAGGTAGGCAAAAATGTTGCAGGAGAGTTTGTTGGCAAGTAGATAAGCTGCAGGAAAAACTAATTTTTAGTTGATTTTAGTTGTCTTTGACTGCAGTTATTGCAGTGTCTGTAGGTAGACGGAACGTTTCTACAGGTAATTCTGTAGTGGAGTTTGTAGGGAAGTATACAATCTCCAGAAAAAACTGCAGGATATGAACTCTAGAAAAAAAGAAAAAAAAACCCCATAGGTTGGCCTGCAACAGGAAAAGGCTCCGAAGGAGGACCTGCTGTAGGAAGAATTTCGGTGCATGAAAAGTTCCGGAGGCCTACAGGTACAAAGGAGGAACACTTGTATGAAGGAGTTATGGCGGCTAGGGTCACTAGGAGAGGAATTTTCGACATCTAGAGCATGTAGGGCGGGGAAGTTTCTAGCCAAAAAATTGAAAAGAACAAACGGGGGAAGGGTCTGCAGCACAACAAAGATTGTCGGTTGCAGGGAATAGAAAGTTTCCGGCGGCAGGAGACTCTAGGGTTTGTTTCGAAGTTCTGATATCATATTGAAATTCAGAATAACGAGGAATGATTTTATTTATATGAAAAGGGATAAATAACCCTTACATGAATCTTAGAATAATCAAGACGATAAAAAGAAATTACAGGAAAGGAAAGATATAACACCTAATATCCTAATTAATCAATTCATATTAATTATTTGAAGATAAAGGAAATAACATAAAATAAAAACTGAAATAAATCCAATCTAAGAAAATAAGTCTTAAAATAGGAAATGAAATAAAATTATATTGCGAAATAAATCTAATCACCATAACTTCTAACGAGAATAAATTATTTTATAATATAACTTCTAATATTCACATATAATAAACCTCATTATTTTGTAACAAATTCCTGATAAATTGTTAAAATCTATTAACAAATTATTGCATGGATTAAGCGTTCCTATTATGACAGTGACATTACCATGGGGGTCTAAAAGAAATAAAATTGCTCAAATATTTATAATAAATAAAATTCAAAATTTATATTCACATCAACTCGCCAGTTGATAGGATAATGAGCAGTACAAGAAGGCCGATATAAAAAGAAATGGATGCCTTTTATAAGAAGATGGATGCTTAGGCAATTTCTATTTCTTTTTTTTTTTGCTCTTTTTTATTGAGATTTGTTTTAGGATGGGTAGATAACTGGAGAGACTTTAGGAAAGGGGTTTGTATTTCTAAGAGGTTATGAATTAGAATTAGAATTTTGAATTTAATTTCATGTTCTATGATTGAATTTTGAAAATGATATTCCATTGAGAGGTAAGATTTGAATTTTTTCATGGAGAAAGGTAGGGGGAGGTTCGAAACTTAAATTTCAAATCAAAGTTCGAGTTGAACTTCAGATTTAAAATCTGATTTTTTATAATGATTTGTGGGTAGTTTTGTTGGAGATTGTGTGGAAGATGGTAAAGTGGGACTTGAGTTCTTTAGCTCGAGGGTTGTTGTATCATAATGCAACACTGTTCATGAATATTATATTAATTGTTCAGATCAATAAGAGAAGCTACAAAAACTAAACGGATTTATGGAAATCATGAAAAGTTAAAGAAAAGAAAATGTAATTAAATGAAACTTGGCAGAAATAGATTTTCAAAACAATTTTACCTATAAAATGATCTAAAACCATAGCTTTTGTTCTAATTTGATTGATGAACATGATGAAAGAACTGAAAAAAATAATAAAGATGAGTGAAAATATGAAATGATTGAGAAAAATAATTTGTTTGTACAAGGGGATTTTTGTTTTTGTAAGTGTTTCATGTCTTACACCTGAACATAGATTAAAGTTATACAATGTATGAAGGGCATATGTATCAATTGTAAAAATTTTATTCATATCGTTAGAATGGCTTTCATACCTCAAAATTCTCTTTTTCTCTTTCTTATAGCGTCTTGCTATTACCTTTTTAAATAAATAAGAAGATTTTATTTATGAGGCGTATTATAAAGTTTCATGGCATGCTTAAAATATTTATTTTGGATATGAAATATCTTTTTTTCATCATCTTTGATTTTGATCAGTAAACAGAATCGAGTCATGAAATTTTCAACTATTTCATTTTTTTTGTAGTTTTTTTTTTTTTGCTTTTTTAATGATAGTCCTATAGCAACTTGTTTCAAATCTATGTCTTAGATCATCTATATGTAGAATTGGTTTGAAATCTAGTGTTTTTAAGTTACTTTGAATTCAAACACCTTTTTGTTTATTTATTTATTTTCATAAATTCATAAAAAAAGATTAAATTTCTTTTTGCCATCATGAACTATATCACTTATTCATGGCACATTAAACCTCATGCTAAGGCACTTACAATCTCCTTCAACAAACTAGCTTACAATCATTAGAATACTAGTATTGTAAAATTGAAATTCATAGTTCAAATCTAATGATTTAAACTTTATGGCCATTTAATGATTCTATACGGGTATTTTTTTTTCATTTATGTGGTGGAAAATTGCCATTAGTTTATTGATAATTTACTAAATAACTTTTAATATATTATTAAGTTTTTAAGACTATTTTATAACATGAATAAATATATTATTGTGAATAGCAAAGATCTTTATTCATTTATTTTTGGATTTTGATCCTTGATTAGGCATGGGCTTTAACCCCTTTTGGGAAATACTCTGTTTGTTCACACATGAGGTTCACTTATCGAGTTATTGTTTTGTATTCTTTTCATCTTTGATCTGCTCATTTTATCTTCTCTAGTTCTTTCTAGTTCCTACTTCACATTCTCCTTTATTCATTTTTTTCCCTTTTCTTTCTTAGTTTTTATTTTTTTATTGTTCAAATTACTGTTTGGGTTAGCGCCATTTATTTTTTTAATATGATAATTTTCTTGCATGCATCTATAAATAATCAAAATGCCTGCAAAGCAAGACGTGGGAGATAAAGTTTAGCATAAATTTTGTTTAAATTATTAGTGTGAATAAAAATATTTTGCTTATTATTATCAGTTCTCACTACTTGAGAAGAAGGTACTCTTGTAAAAGGAGGGATGCAATAGAATGTGAACTTATAATAGGAGTTGACAAATGATTCACCTCATCCAAGCATAAACCTTTTCATGTTTTTTTTTTTAAATTGGGTATTTCCAAGAGGACGGTTCTTTAAATAATTCTCAAAGGCCATGTCGACGACGACCCATTTAAGTGGGTTTGATGCGTCTCGATTAAAACCTCATGACCCACGATGTTGCCCCATGATGAACGATTAGACCTCTTCATACTTGCTATATTGTATCATGAACATAGTTATTTAAAACTCGAGAGACAAAAATCATAGAATACAATCAATTTGATATCAAATAATAATAATGAATAGCTAATTAAGTAGCTATTTTAATTGAAGCTAGCATAAAGAGGTATGTATGATTAAAGAAAGAAAATGGCTTCATGTTTGGAAACTTTATTGTCCCCTTCACGAACATATATTGCTCCCTCATACCCTTTGTTGCTCGCTTCTTAAGGCATCTACATCTTTAAAGGCAAATGGGCATGTGCACTCCAGTGAAAATAGGTTGTAGCACTAATCTCCCAAATATAATACTTCAATTCAATTACAACATGAATATAACAGGTTGGGAATAATTATTTATGTATGGATCTTAGTTTCTACGGGCTTAGGGCAGTAAAGAAGCAATGGCCAGCAAAGTTGAGTGGAATTTGATAATCTTAGGATGGACGTGTGATAATGTTAGAAATGTTATATAGTGAAATTATTTTATAAAATATTTGGTAGGATTAGCATCTACATATTACAAAGTGGTAGATCATTGACAAGCGGTTTGTGCATGCACAACAAATGATAGGAAATAGACTAATAAGATGGGGCAATAAAGCTAATATTGATGGATTATGAAGAAAAATGGGGTAAAATGAGCAAAAGTTGGGTAGAAAAATGCTCAAAATAAGATTAACACCTCATGGAGCGCTCGACATTAATTTGAATTGATGGAGAATGATGATTCGTATGGTTTGCCTCAAATACCTGGCATCACATGGTTTGTTGCTTGAAGGATCTTATATGTAATGTCAAATAAAATGAAAGTGTATTAATTGAATAATTTGACCTTTTGAGTTTGAAAGAATTGAAGAAAAAATACTAGCCTCTTTTTTTAGGATTGGATCGAACCATTATGGAATGTTACATTGATGCAGGAAATAATATTCTCTACTTGTTAGCTCCTTATTTTAGCACGTCAATGCCATGTACGAGCTTAGTATGATCGCCCTTGAAGTCCTCTTTGAACCCTTCGTGTAGTGCCTACGCTTAACTCAAATACATTTATTTTTACCTCCAATTTCAAGTGCGATGTCCATAAAATTCTTCCTTCGCACGAGTGAATCACAACCATCAAAACAAAGGCATACTTAACTTTGATGGTAGTACCAGAGTTTCAATAACCTTTGTTATACATGTCAAATTTTGCTATCATTGTTTACAAAATAGGATAAACCATTGCCTTTGAGTTCAAAATTTTAAAACCACCGTCCTTGTTCACAAAAACACTAAACTAAAGGGTGATTTATACAAAATTCTCATTTCATAATATATGTAGTATCTCCCTTTCTTCATGAAGAAAAAAATTTTCACTCAGCTGGTTTTATAAGCTCGTCCTCTCCTCACTAACAAATACATTAAAAAATCTATTTTTAAGATCAGACAAAAAAATTCCTCAACTTGTGATGATCAAACTGAGAATTCTATACAAAAAATTCTTATCTGTTACATCTGATGCAATTTAACAGAAAGTACTGAACTTTAGAATTAAACTTTTACTATTGACTCCATATTCAACCTATACAGCTGATGCCACCATTTATTTGTCATCTAACCTGAATTTTTTTCTGCTGCATATATATTGCTCAATGAACTTATAGGGGGACAATTACATACATATGTCCCCATTCCTATATCTTTACATTTCTAACACCTAAACTTTACTTTTTTACATTCATACCTCCTAAATCTTTCATATCACCTCAAAAATAGCACCATTTTAAGTTTTAAAAGGTGAAATACTCCATTTCATGCATAGGTAAGGGGGCATTTATATAAAAATTGAAGTTGTATTATTTAGATATGTAAATACAAAGTAACTGAGTGGTATATATGTAAATCTTCCAAACTTAACATTATTTTCTTTCCATTTAGGACGACCTGACAACTACTTTGGTGAATCAATGCCAACAAGCTCAGTATACCATACAAAGAATAATAAATTCAGCTGGTGACAATGAAAATATACTTGGTGAAGCTCTGCATGTGAATGATGAGCTACAGAAGGTTCTAACGAAATATGAGGACTTAAAGAAGCCTTCTGTTGTTCACTCAGAAGCAGAACCCGCAATGATTCCGGTCGCCGTGGAACCCGAGGAATCGCCGAGAGTCAGCCAAGACGAGAATCTCATCAGAAAACCTGCGGGATTTCGAGCAAGGTCGGGCGAAGATGATGAAATGTTACTTGATCTTGATGAAATGATATTTGGTAAGAAAGGGGTCAGCTCATCAGAGGATCATGATGTTAGAAAGAAGCAGCAGTATAAGAAGGATGATCTGATTAATTTTTAACTGAATGAGAGGATTATATATATAAGGATTTTATATCAAATTTATGATTCTGTGATGAAAAGTAAAATATATTTTGGTTGTTGATGCTTTATTGGAGGTTATTTTTTTTATTATTATATGTATTGTTTTGGGGTTAAGAGATTGGTAGGAACAATGAGCTTTTTTATGTGAAATATGTATTTTTAATGGTAAATTTGAATTTGCTGTTAGCTATCATAAATGCTGCAATGTTTATAATTTATGAAAAAGTGAAGGGGCTTCTTAAACTCTACTTGAAGGTGCACTATGCCGAGCAAAAGAAAAAAGTAGTGTCCGGACCAGCCGCGTCCCCACACCGGACTTCAGACGTAATATTTTCTTGACCAAAAACTTGCCACTCCATACCCAAAAGGAACATATACAAACATGCCCTCCAATTCTGATGCACTCACATATCCATCACCTAAGCTTCACTTATCATTTTACCACCCAAATCATTTATCACATCAAAAATATTATTATTATAACTTAAAAAATGAGAAATATAACTTTTTGTACATGGGGTAAGATGGGTATATGCAAAATTTAAAGTTAGGTATTTTGTATATAGATATGAATTGAGCCTTCTGTATGTAAATCTTCCTACCCAAAATAATTCACACCATACCAAATACACCTAATTCCCATGTACTTAAATATATGACATTATGTTTTCACATTCAACTAAATCTTTCATATCATATTAAAAATATCACCTGTTTAACTTTTAAAATTTGGAATACACCATTTTGGTATGTATGGAAGGTAGATATGCAAATACTTAGGAATTTAATGGTATGTAATCTATTATGGGAATAAAGTAATATAGACTTTACCTGTTTTGATGTATTTAGTAAATTCCATACAGCCTAGAGAATTACCACACAAATAAAATAAAAAGAGTCCAACAGAAGCATTAAAATCCAATGATATAGTAGAATAAAAAATGAGCATTGCAAACAGTTTATTTCATAAATGCCCAAGAAATTTTACATATTACAACAAAGTTGGTTATGCTTTAGAAATAAATGAACAAAAATTCCTGTGGTGTGTGACAGCCCTTGACAAAGTAAAGAAGCTTCAGGTGTGCAGGACAACATATACAGAGAATCTAAACAAAAGTAGGTGCCAAGCACTCAGCAACAACTTCAGCAAGGTTTGGATTTTCCAATGCAGCTGCTACACGTTCCTTGTCATTCAACTGCTTATTCACTATAATATTCATAAAAAAGTGAGAGATAAAAAACTGTAACAGATATCTGAAATGAAACTATTGCAGACAGATGAAGAAGCAATACCTGCAGCTTCTGTTGCATGACTCCCCGGTGCCAACCTTATATCAATCTACATATAAATTAAACGAATAATACAAATAAAATACTATAATATATATGCTGTAAAATAAACAAAATAAGAGATGGCAGGCAAAGCTTGATTGCAAATAGAAAAGAAAATGTAACACACAACCCAAAATTTTATGCAGATTCATCTAATGAAGGTAATTGTGAGTTGAATTCATAAAAAACCATTCATGATTATTTGATTAATTGATCAATAAGTTGGAGCACTATTAGAAATACTCGGGGTATTAAATGAATAAGGGTTCTACTCGATTCATTCATGATCATGAACAATATTATTGAAAGTTCGCAAACAAGCTCGTTATAAAACTTGATTAAGACTTGATTGTAAATAGTACTATTTAAAAGTTTAGTTGTTTCTCACCTTGACGAGGCTCATTTATTTTACTAAATGAGTAGCTCAATAAGAATCAAACTCAAGGTGAGTTCAAATTGGGCACAAACAATTTAAACTAACTAAGTTTGAATTCTGCTCGGGCAAAGCTCGAATAGGATTATGATAAATGAGCTCAAACGAGTTCTGGCCCGTTCATCTCACAGTTCATTTGTAGCCCTACGCTACATCCTATTAGTGCTATTGCATATTTCACTATATTTCAATTGGGGGTGACCACAATAATAATTCTTCAAATACAATAAAAAGATTCGACAACTTCTTGAAGAAAAGTTAAGGCGGTTATAATAAAATCCACAAAATGGCCTTGATGAAATGACTTGCAACTAAAAATTGGAATAATTTTTTTATTATTTTACTTTCTAGAAAGCTACATAATTCTATTTGATTATAGCTTTTTAGCAGCTCTTCAATAATATTACGGTGAAAAGCACTTTTTATAAACAACTGGATAGAATATGATAGCTGTAAGAAAGATGCCTAATCTTTTCAAAAGTAAATATATACATATATATACAACAATTTTCAAAAACTTATTTACCCCCAAAAAAGCATACACCTACTTAAAAGACAGCTACAGCCGCCCCAAAAGAAGTTTACAACTCACATTATCCTTAGTAGGGAAAAAAGTTTGCTTCACAGTTGAACAATCGTACTACAGCGCCACAAGATTTTGTGCTTTAGTACAATTCCTCTCTGCATCAACGATATCTGACTTTAGGGTTGATAAAGTATAGTTGATTCATGGCAAAATCTTTATGAGTGCCATCCACTCACCTGGCTTAATCTTTTAGGCTTGATTGTTGTTTTCAAACTTAAGGAGCCAAACAACTAAAGGGTTGGTCAAATGAACCCAGAACCTTAGTTACAAGAGTGGCAAGAAATCATGGATAAGCTCGCAAGTGATTTTGTCCCATTTTCTTTCTGAGGAATAATTTCTCTTCAATATAAGGTGGATGCAGTCCGTACAATAATTTATTGTTATGTAATATATCTTAGATTATTGAGGCTCCCCCAAAAATTAAGTCCAATTGTTGCTCGTGGATACTTCCAAGCCTTTTAGGCCCTCAGTTCTTGTTGAGTGTGTGTGTGGAGACAGAGAGAGTGTGTGTGTGTGCGTGGGCGTGTGTATTGTGTGAGGTGGGGAGAGATAAAATTTAAAACTTTAATATCTGAATTGTTTTGATTTATTAGAGTACATCAATTTATAATTAAAAAAGTAAGAAGAATACTACTTAAATTTTGATAGTGTAAACTAATGTAATCCCTGAATCAAAGAGCTTCAAATTTTGAATAGCCTTCTCCACACCAAAGTATCTCACTACTCTGAAAGTAGATAACTTTCTTATTCAAGTCACATAATTAATGTCTCTAAACACACACAGCTACCTCTATGCTCTAGTAAACTTTCCCTATGATTGTAAGCTTGCAATTTAGCACTATCAATTTACGAAATAGAAGACGAAGCTTGCATTTTGCTTGCAAGCCCAGTTTAGTCTCCTTGGTACCCTCTGAATGCATCTAATGGCTATGTGGCTCCTTTAACATACAGGGCATTTCCACACTTCTTGAAAGCCTAAATCTATTCCATAAAACATAATGTGCTCGTAATTGTATAGTAATAAAGAAAACTGTTGTTGCACTAATGACCGGCCAAGTCGTTCGGCCATCTTATTGTGCGCTCCCTTTTTGCATTTAATCACCATAATGAACTACTATAGGCAAGACATCCACTTCTTGTGTCTACCTTAATTTTGTTTGGGATGAATTTGCAAATACAGTAATAGCTGGCGATCCATATAAATAATGGCGCTCTCCAATGCTTTATTACCTGGTGCAAGCTCGTTAATCTTCTTCAACAATTTAGATCATGCATTGATTTTTTTGAATTCTCATATTATTTTTAGATGTCTTCCCCAATTATATTTAGATTTTCCTGATTCTTAATTTAACTTCCAAAGGGGAATATTTAGAATCTAGTTCTTAACATCACCATAGCTTTATCCATAGGGAGACTTGGATGACTTTCTACTAATTTAAAACAAATTCATTAAATATAGAAGCAGGTTTGATAGTTCATCTATCTAGAAATTGATAATATTGATGTTGAAAACCTCTGCCGCTTAAATTTAACTTATTTGTAGGATCAAACCCAAAGTATGATCACTCCTTTCCTCCCTCTAGCTAGGGTTTTTTGAAAATGGGTTGCAATGTGATGGCCCACAAACACTTCTCTTTATGCATGGATTTCATTGCGTGTAGGATAGCAAAATGGAGGGAATAAATAAGATAGTTGAAGTTTATGGGACTAAATTGCTATTATGCTAAAAATAAAAGGATGCTTTACATAGATACCACTCAATTGCTATGTATTTATATATCTAATATCTAAACTTCAATTTTTACATATATACTACATTTTTTTAGCATGAAAAGGTGTATTTCATTTTTCTTAAGTTAAAACTGGTATTTTCTTATGTGATACGACAGATATAAATGTAAAAGCAAAGTGTGGGTGAAAGATATGTAAATACATAGAAATTGGGTGATATGTATGTAATGCCCCCAAAAAAAACATCTTCTAGGACAATTACTCCTCTAATGGGATCAGCACCTGGGCTTTTGCAAATCATAATCAGAGAAAACTCGATCAAAATCTTAACTCTTAAATATGAAAATAAAAATAAAAATTTCAAGTAATAATTTTTCATTATATGTTCATAGTAGTCATCCATCCAACCTCCACACCAACATACCGTGGGTAGCAAATTCAAGGCTGACAAAAGCTCACATAGTCAATTACATGTATCCATATAATCACACTGAAAAACCATATACTAGTAAGGATTAGGCAAAGTCCTAAAATTTGGGTGTCAGCCATGGTAGTTGGACGAAGTGCGAGGCTTGGATGTTTCTATAATTGTTAATTTTAGGAGTTGTAAGCTATTAAATACACTTGGTAAAGATGAAACCCTTTATTAACAACAGTTGTATTGAAATTGGCAACTTTGGAGAATTTCTTCCCAAGACTAAGTACTCCTTGAATGATGCTAGCATAGTTACTGACACGAATTCATCAATCAAGATCAGTCTAATTAGGTAGACCAAGGTTTATTAGTTGTAACAGGCCTGTATGATAGAACTATGAAATTTCAACAATTTTGTTATCGTTCTCCCACCATACCAATTAAGTCACTATTGGTGTATATTTTCCTACCAAATCTAATAAGTGTCATCAAAGCAAAGCAATGTAAAGTCCACAAATTAGCTTTAGTTGGAAGTTCCCTCTTGTAACGAGGGATAATTAATCCTCAGGATTTGCATCCACGAAAAGCCTCAAACAAAAAATATGGAGTAATTTAAGCAAAAGCTCAAAATTTTCTTCTATTTATCTAATTTGTCTTATTAAAAACCAACATGAATATCAACCCTTATATTCACAGAGTAAGGAAAGGGGATCTTTCTAATCACACAAGCAATATTCAAATCAAATAAATTCATTGAGCATCTATAAGATAACTATAAGAACATCGTCATTGTTGGGTTTCAAGTCCAGGATGCGAAAAGTTGAGGTTTCATAAGTAGCCAACAAACAACATAAAAATTTTGTCAAATAATTATGTCATGAATACTTTAAGTTATTATGTAAATATTAAATCTTCCTCTAGAAGCAACATTTTGTATTACCATAATACAATAAAAAGTGTGCAAAAGCCGTTGCAACAGTGCCCAGTGCAATATTAAATAAGTAAATATTCTCACATTATGAATGAAGACGGGCAAATAAGTTAGTCCATAAAATTAATATTAGAATATGAACTTAGAATATAAATACTCTTACAGGTAAATTAATGAAATTAGTAGATAATATGATTCACAGGAAGAAAAATATCTTATGCATTCAAGAAACTAAATGAGTTGGAAAAAAGACTATAAAAATTGATAGTTTAAATTTTAAATTTTGGTATTCAAGTAGGAGTCCGAGTCATACCAGAAATGGTGCGGGTATAATTAGAAATAAGAATTTGAAATATAATATTATAAAAATTAGTAGAATTAAAGATAAAATTATAGCTCTAAAAATTACTGTTGATACTAAGATTATTAATGGTATAAATATTTATGCTTCCCAAGTATATTTGGAAAGAAGAATCAATACAAAGGATATCTCTTGAAGAAGGAATTTTTCTTGAAGGAAATTTAATAGAACATGTAGATAAAGTGGTAAGAGATTTTATAAGCATTCATATTGCCTATAATTTGGGAGTAACTAATGAAAAAGATAGTCATATTGAATTTAGCTTTAACTTGTGATTTAGTTATTGCTCATATTTTATTTAATAAAAGAGATGAGCATATTATCATTTATAAGAATGGATCAAATAAAACACAAATTGATTTTTTTCTTTTGAGAAAAACAGATCATCGAGATTGCAAAGATTGTAAGGTCATTCCAAGTGAAAATTTAAGTACCCATCATTAATTATTAGTTTTGGATTTTAAGATTAAGAGTTGAAATATAAAAAATACAATGAAATATTGATATAGAATTAGATGAAGACACTCAAAAGACAAATAAAATTAATTTTTTCAGTAAATTTTGAGATCTTAATATTTGAGATGTTTATGAATAAGCTAATATATTATATGAGATAAAGTAACGAGTATTTTTAATTAAGTTACAAAAGAAGTGTTTGGGGGAATCAAAAGGAAAAAATCATATGAACAAAGTAGTTGATGACAAAAGAATAATATGCAAGAAAAATAAAAAAATAGAAAGTTATGTTATGAAAATTATTTTAGATGCCAAAAATTGAAAAATTATGAAAAATATAATGTTACCCATAGAGAATCTAGGAGAATAAATTGTGATACTATGAATTCTAATAATCTTTATAAAAAAATAGATATTAAAAAAAGTGAAAATATATGTAAAAACACACCAAGCAAAGCGCTAAGAAAAATAAAGATTTAGTCTAAGTTAAGCATCTTAAAGATAAGAATAAAAATTATTTTTCTTAGATGAAGATAATCAACATAAGTGGGTGAGATGTTTTGATAAAATTTTTAATGAAGACTAAAAATATAATTGACTTTAGTGATTTTAATATCATAAATAATAATAATATTTTTATTTTCATTGTCGCATTAGTAAAATAAAAGTTAAATGGGCTTTAAATAAAATGAAGTGTGAAAAAGCAGTGAAAAAGTTTAGAAGATCTGAAAAATTTGGCTTACTAAACTTTCTAACATTATTTTAAAAATTAGAAAGATGTCAAATGAGTAGAGAAAGAATCAATTGATTCATATTTTCAAGAATAAAAGGGATGCATAAATTTGTGTAAATTATAAAAGAATTTAATATGTCATACGTTAAAGTTATGGGAGAGAATAATTGAACATAGGTTACGAGATTCGATGGAGAATTCTATATATGATTTTTATTTATTTAGAAAAAGTTTATGATGAAGTTTTAAGAAAATAACTTTAGAGAGTTCTAGAAAAGAAATGTGTTGATGTTGCCTATATTCAAGTCATTAAAGATATGTATAGTATATTTGTTACTTGTGTGATTGACCAAGTATTTTCTAATTTTTGTTGGATTACATCAGGGTCGGCTTTAATCCCATAATTTTTCTGTAAGTTATGGATGTTCTTAATGGATATTTACAACTTGGTGTATGCTTTTTGTTGATGATATATTTCTTGTAGATAAGACCAGAGAGAGTTCAAGAAAAACTTGATTTATGGGGGTCAACTTTAGAATATAAATGTTTTAGTTTGAGTAGATCAAAAACTAAATACATGGAATGTAATTTTAGTAGTAGATCTAATGACAAGATTGTAACAATTGGTGATCAAACCATTAAAAGGACTGAATGTTTTAAATATCTTGGTTCTATTGTTCAAAGTGATATGGTGATATAGATGAGGATGTTATTAGTATAAATCAACTTGGATGGTTCAAGTGAAGAAATGCATCAGGCATATCATGTGATAGAAAAGTGCCCTCTTAGACTTAAAGAGAAATTTTATAAGATGGTGGTAAAACCTGCAATGTTGTATGGTGCAAAAAGTTGGCTTGTAAAAGAGAAGCATTAAATTGAGTGTTGTTGAGATGAGAATGCTCATGTGGATGAGTGGCTTTACACTTGGAGACAAAATGTGAAACGAATATATCTTTGAAAGGGTTGGTATAGCTCCAGTGATAAACAAGATTAGAGAGTCGCCTTAGATGGTTTGATACCGCCTAGAGGTAGACCTAAAAAAACTTGTCCATGTTGTATAAAAAATAATGTTAATTTATTACAATTAAATAAAAATATGACACTCAATAGGATACAATGGAGAAAAAGAAATCATGTAGCAGACCCCTCTTAGTGGGACATCGGTTTGTTGTTGTTATATGTATAAAATAACTATACGGAATTCTTTAGAAAAGATACTTTTAGTGAGAAGAATAATGAGCCATTCATCAACATAAAAATCACTTAATTTGAGCTTTGATAATTTCATTATAATTTAATCATTCATGAAGTAATTAAAATATATGTTAAAAGAAGAAAAAAACAATGATTGCATGTCATTTAGAAGCACACATAATATAGTTTACCATATATTTTAATGGTCACAAAGCAAAAATCACTAAATACACTAAAAAGATCATCCAAATGATGATATACATAGAAGTAAATGGTCAAAATGATCTATAGAATTAAACGTGCCAATTTTAACCCTAGGCTTAATGAATCTGATTCTGATGTGAAAACTTTATTTCATTATTTTCTTTTTCATGACAATGCATGGAGAGAAGCTCTCCACAGTGGGACGTATTATTTTTTTGGGTTGAACCCATTAGCTTGAGCTAGTATAAAGTGGAGTTGTGCATTATCTAATTTAATCTAAAAAACAGAATCAAGTCAAACATATTTTGTTCATTTGGTTTGATTTGTTAAATAATAGTTTTTTTTTACTTTAACGGGAGTAATGATAAGTTGGATTTTAGTTATGGGTTTAGTGTTTAAAAAAATTGATTAAACAAATATTGAAATTATATTTAAAACTTACTTTCATGTAAAAATTTTTTGTTTATTTGTGTGATTGTTGAATCAATATTTTATGGTTCTTCGATAAAAATCTCTAATAATGATATAATTCAAAATTTTGATTCAGCCTATATTTTTGCTCCGTTCAATCTGCTTAAAAAATCCATCCAAACTGACTGTATGCACGCCCCTTATTAGGATTTCATAATTCAATTAAACCAAAATTAAATTGAATAAACTAAACTATAATGTTGTTCAGTTTGGATTTGTTTTACTTATAATTTGGTTAGTTTGATTCCGCCCATAATTTAATTAAAAATTAATTCAACAAATCAGTTGATCAATCTATCAAACCCGACCAAATGCCCCTAGTATTAAGTATTAAGTACTGAGATTGACCTTTAAAGTTTCAAAATGCTCACATAAAAAGCATCCCTCCAATTTCGGTCCAACAAAATGATAATTGATGTTACGACCAATTGGGTTCAGATTTGGAAAGTTAACTCACTAAATTGACCATCTAAAAAGTCTGAGAATAAAATGATTAACTAAAAATATTAGGATCACTTTGGCCATTCACTCTATACTTAAGGTTTTACTTGATTTGAAAGAATTGAATGAGGGGAAATAAAATGGGAAAGGATAGGTAATTCAACTTAAATTAGTTTGCACCAATTTATTTAGTTGAGAAATTTACTGAAAAAAAAAATTAGTTTTGACTTTTGTTTGATTGACTAGAATTTGAACATTTTCTCATGAGGGACTATGTGAGTCATTGTGATGACCCAATACATTTTTCTGCCAGCTTCTTTTTTACTACGGTTGAGGAAAATCCATATTTACATTTCCTAGGCAAATCCATATACCTACTAATTACAATGCCACCAAGCATCCAATATGAAATTGTGAAATCAAATCCATTTACACTCCTTCTAATTCCTTCAAACCTATCATATCCTGTCGGCAGCTAAAAAAGTTTGGGGAGATATTTTAATTTACATATAGATTTAGGTTTAAAAAAATATGAAATCAAGCTGACCCCATATTTTTCATAGTTTAAATGAAAGAGCGCTATACCTCAAATCCTGTATCTATCCCGAAGGATAAACACACAACTTGAGGGTGAAGCTCGATCAAATAAACAAAGAAATGTATGACGTCCGTTAGGTTTGCGAAACCATTTTATTTGCCGACATTTTCCTTTATTTAATATGAAGAATTAAATAAGGTTTATATTAAGTTGGGTTAGGACGAGCTTCCTATAAGGGCAGACCCTTATAGTTAATTACATCTTAAATGACCGAAGTCACCTAAGAAAACTCTCAATAAAAATCAGGGAATACTATCTTCAAAGAAGTCAAAAGGATAGAACTTTTCAACGAAATCGGACGAAGAGATGTGAAAGGGGAAATGCTATAACCTGGAACAATGTTGAGGAATCCAAATGAAAAGAAACTAGGGGAGGCCACAGATCCAGAGGAGAACCTTAGTGACTTCCCAGTCTATCTTATGATTTGGCTCCAGTTTTGAAAAGAAATTATTAAAGTATTTCACCCTGCACTTTTTATTTAATTAGGGCTTATATTTGCGTCACATGGTCACAGAAATCGCCTAGAAGATATGAGAGTTTACGTCGTATCGGACGACAACCTCGGAACCTAGAACGAGTTAGGGCTTAAATCGTACAGCAGAGCTATACGAATGCCTAAGGAAAAGGTGAAGGATTTATGTTGAGCTAGGCAAGCAACCTCGAAATCCTATGGATTGTTGTTTAATTTCTAAGAAAGGAATGGTTTTGTTGGGGAAAACAGGTTCTGCTGTTGAAGATGGTCGTGCTGCCCACCATGCTCGCTCCTCCAAGCTCCCCGACATGACGAGTTTAAGTTTTCTAGGGTGTCCAGTTATAGTGTCAAATCAAACGACCCTATGCTTGTAGTCCTCTAAACATCCTATGCAAAAAGGAAACATGCTTGAAGTTATATAATATAAAGTGTGCAATGCAGGAATAAAACAATAGAATGCACGTTGAACAGTAGTAGGCAAAACAGGAGCAATATAACATGTTATACATGAAGAACAGTAGCAGGTAGAAACAGGACAAGTATAACATACTGTAGAGTACGGTAGCAGGTAGAAACAGGACAAGTATAACATACTGTAGAGTACGGTAGCAGGTAGAAACAGGACAAGTATAACATACTGTAGAGTACGGTAGCAGGTAGAAACAGGACAAGTATAACATACTGTAGAGTACGGTAGCAGGTAGAAACAGGACAAGTATAACATGTTGTACAGTACGGGAGCAGGTAGAAACAAGAAA
>NW_018164478.1:4248137-4250654 GCF_001263595.1 Phalaenopsis equestris | reverse complement strand
GGGGACCGCAAGCACTCGTATGGGACTAGGCTCAGCTATATTTATTCTCGAGGGACCACGAAGGCTACTCGGTCACCCGAATGTATAGAACCCGTCACTCGTCTAGAAGGGTGTCTTGAACCTCACTTAGAGTCGATTACGTATTTTAAAATTTATCAGGTGGAGGGGGACCGCAAGGACTCGTATGGGACTAGGCTCAGTTGTATATTTATTCTCGAGGGTCCACGAAGGCTACTCGGTCACCGGAATGTATAGAACCCGCTACTCGTCTAGAAGGTGTCTTGAACCTCACTTAGAGGGCTATTTCCCAGCCTAAACAGATATTCGTCAGGTGAAGAACCAACTTTACAGGCATAGGACTGCCAACAACCTGAGGAGGTTCGAGCCAACTCCCGCAACACTTATAAAGGATACCATTATCCTATTTTTCATCAAATGCATGGATCTTGATGTTATAGGATAGGGCATCTTTCTGTTTTATCTTCGGTGTGTCTTTATCATCAACATCGTACGCCCCAAAACGACTATTTGTGACCTTGTTTGATAGTTTCACGTATAGCAAAAGACTATACACTATACGTGGACACTTATGCATCGGACATAAGCATCGAAAACTGAACCAAGAAGCAAGGAAAAGAAAAGAACAAAAATAGAGTGAGAGAAAGGAGAGACAATCCACCTAACACGATTTCGGAAAGGTGGGTTGTTTCTCAACATAAAAAAAAATCAGAATACATGTCAAAGCAGTTAAACCTCTCACAACGTGGTGCAGGGGTGTGAAGTGATGTAGCATTTGATATAATGTAGGAGGCGGAGTGGGTGAAGTGGTGAAGTGGTGAAGTGGTGAAGTGGTGAAGTGTAGTGGTGAAGCGATGAAGTTAAAATAGTAATGAGAAGTCAAGATATATATGAGAAAGCCAAAGTAAAAAAAAAGAACAAAGAAGCAACATGCCCAGGTAAGTAAAAAAAAAAAAAGGGGGAGAAAACCCAATCGAGAAAAATCGGGCAGCATAACAACACAAAAATGAATTTTTCACACCTGCAATTTACACAACTATGAAAGTACACAAGCATATGAATGACAACATCCAATATTTCCATCAATCTCAAGCATATATGTAACATAGATAAAGAGAAGAGTAAAGAAATTGTGTAAGATGGGAATATGAGCAATGTGAGCCAACTTCTACAAGTGTACAAGCGCAAATTTCATACTCAAGCAGGTATAAACATGATGTAACTTCACAAGTGCAAAAAATATTTGTTTTGGCAAGTATAGATTGATAGACACCTCTTTTGTGCATGAGAAGGGGTGGAGAGTGTGCAAAAAATAAAGCTTAGGTGTTATGCATATGAATGACATATAACATTTTTCATGAGTGTTTCAAGTAGAGTCATTCCCAAATCCGAAAATTCCATATGAAGGCTTTCAAACAAAGCCACACATAAAGCGTTAGCTTGCACATAAGAAAGGCTCCAAAAATCCAAATATGAGACATATAACTTGCACATGAGAAAAGCTTCAAAAAGCCATGTGTAAAACCAACCCTTGGCCTATCAAGATACTTTAAAAGCTAAAAGGAACTCTCATATTTTCACATGTAAGGGAAGACTCCCAATGTCATGAATAAATCCCAATACTTTAACACATGAAAGATATTCCAAATGTCATGAACTTTTTTTTTTAGGAAGAAAAAGAAATCTCGAAAGCTGCATATTTCGCAAAGCTAACCATATCCATCACATGTGAGCATGAGAAAGAGATTAGAGAGCCATATAAATGCTAATGTTGATGTATAAGCAACATTTCAAAAATTGAGCACATGTATTGAAGCTTAAATGTAGAAAGAGAGCTTCAAATTCTAACTTATATATCATGCGAAAGAGAGTTATATGTCAAATTCTAGCATGCGAGGAGTGCTTCAAAATTGAATGAATATTCCAAAGTTTGCCCTCAAATAGGCAAATCAAATTTGTCACTATAGCTTTGCCATAAATATGAAGAAATCAAACAAATCTAGGCCTCTTTTTTTTTTCTTTTCTTTCCTAACTTAAAATAAAGCAAACAGTACATGTGGAGTGATAACAACAACAAAACACAATTCATATGATTCAATCAAACGCTTCTATGACTTTAGCATGATGAAAATCCGGTCATCTTAAATCAAATAAAAGGATGTATCGCATGAAATCCTCAAGAAACAAAACTTATCTTTTCTCTCCCTCCTTTTTTATAAGCCACAGATTTTTTTTCATATAAAATCAAACTGAAGACGCACCATGAGAATTAAAAATGAGAAGAAAAGAGAGGGGAAGAAGTTATCCCTAGAGGCAGAACCAAAAAAAATGCAAGAATAAGCCCCACAAAATTTCAGCAGCACCTCTCCCTTCCTCTGAATGTCTGTCAGCCCTAGGAACTCCCCGAAATGGGGTTTTTATAGCAAAAGAGGGAGGAGGAAGATTACCATCGCCCACCTAGGCGGCGTGCCAAGCCCAGGGGACCGACAATACCACCGT